>NC_091313.1:14025638-14143138 GCF_038502225.1 Cherax quadricarinatus
ACTCAAGGAAAAAGATCTTGTGTTGTGTATAACACCGGATACATTTGCTGAGGCGCACATCAACCAAATAACTGCTGCAGCATACTGGCGCGTAGCAAAACTGAGAACAATATTCCGACATCTTAATAAGGACACACACACACACACACACACACACACACACACACACACACACACACACACACACACACACACACACACACACACACACACACACACACACACATGCACTCACATACACACACACACATACGCACAAACACACACACACATACATTCACAGAAAAACAAGGACAAGAACATAAAAAATACAAAAGACTTAAACTTATAAGATAAATTCACTCAAATACACAGATACACATTTCCAAAAGTATATACAAATTCTTGTATAGTAAAATATGTTTTTGTGTGAATGTATGTATGTGTGTGTGTGTGTGTGTGTGTGCTCACCTAATTGTGGGTTGAGGGGTCGAGACTCAGCTCCTGGCCCCTATGTGTATGTGTGTGTGTGTGGGTGTGGGTGTGTGTGTGTGTGTGTGTGTGTGTGGGTGTGTGTGTGTGTCTGTGTGGGTGTGTGTGTGTGTCTGTGTGTGTGTGTGTGTGTGTGTGTATGTGTGTGTGTGTACCCACCTATTTGTCGTTACAGGGGTCCTTTCATAGCTCCTGGCCCTTCCTAAGGAATATCCACTAGGATTTTTATTGACCTAAGAAAAGCTTTTGACACAGTAGACCATGGCATCCTACTCCACAAACTTGACCATTACAGTATAAGAGGCCATGCGCTTGCATATTTCATATCTTACCTTACTAATAGGTATCAGTATGTCACCATTAAAGACACAGCATCAACAACACGGCCACTTGATACTGGAGTTCCGCAGGGAAGTGTCCTTGGTCCCCTGCTCTTCCTCATATACATCAATGATCTTCCAAACGTATCCCAACACCTGAAAGCCATTCTCTTTGCTGACGATACGACTTATGTCATCTCTCACCCTAATCTTGCCACCCTCAACACCACTGTTAACAAGGAGCTGATCAAAATATCGACTTGGCTGACAGCCAACAAATTTACGCTTAACACTGACAAAACCTACTATATTAAGTTTGGTAGCAGAGCAGGAGTTGCGCAAATTAACATTAAGATCGACAACACTCTAATTACCAGACATAATGAGGGAAAATTCCTAAGCCTATACCTCGACAACAACCTGAATTTCAGCACCCATATCCAACACATAACCAAAAAAGTATCCAAAACGGTTGAGATCCTCTCCAAGATACGACACTATGTGCCGCAAAATGCCCTTCTCACACTATACCACTCACTTATTTATCCATACCTCACCTATGCTATTTGTGCTTATGGATCAACTGCAGCAACACACCTAAAGCCAATAATAACCCAACAAAAAGCCGCAGTAAGAATAATCACTAAATCCCATCCCTGGCAACACCCCCTCCCCTCTTCGCAGATCTAAACTTACTCCCTGTTCAGTACATCCACACTTACTACTGTGCAATCTACATCTACAGGACCTTAATTTCCAATATTAACCTTGACCTAAATCGCTTTCTTGATAGTTGTGACAAAACCCACAGGCATAGCACCAGACACAAACATCTCTATGACATTCCCCGTGTCCGACTAAACCTTTACAAAAATTCAATGAATGTCAAAGGCCCTAAAATCTGGAACACCCTACCTGAAAACTCTAGAGCTGCAGACACATTCATCACCTTCAAAACTACCATTAGAAAACATCTTATCTCCCTGATACACCCAGTCAACTAACTACACGAATACCACCTGGTGGTACACACTTACACTCACTCACCCATTTGACCATAAAGAGAAATATTAATCTCAATCTTAAAATAATAAATCCTAACTAGTCATAAGTTGGCCTGTGATACTCCAATACTGAAACTATGTATTGTGCCAATACAAAAGCATTCACATTGCTAAACTCACAAACTAGTATTTAGTCACTTAGCCATAATACCAACTTACCTCATAATTTGTAATATTCTAAATTTAAGAATTAAACTAAGTCTGCCCGAAATGCCTAGCCATGCTAGGTGTTCTAGTGGTACACTCTGTAATTATTATCTTACTACAAGTAAACCAACCAATAACCAAATTCTGTAAACTCAGCATTGCAATCCTTATAGAGAATAAACTTTGAATTTGAATTGAATTTGAATTTGAATTTGATCGCTACTAGGCCCTCTCTCTACCTGCTCAATGAGCTTTATCATACCTCGTCTTAAAACTATGCATTGCACCTGCCTCCACAACGTCACTTGCCACACTGTTCCACCTCCTGACAACTCTATTACTATGGAAATTTTTCCTGACATCCGTTTGACTCATCTGAGTCTTCAGCTTCCAGTTGTGAACCTTTGTTTCTCTCTCACATCTCTGAAACATCTTGTCTCTGTCCACCTTATCAGTTCCTCGTAGTATTTTGTATGTAGTTATCATGGCATCCTTAACCCTCCTGTCCTCCAGTGTCGTCAGGCCGATTTCCCTTAACCTTTCATCGTAGGACATTCCCGTTAGCTCTGGAACTAGTCTTGTTGAAAACTTTTTCTAATTTCTTGACGTGCTTGACCAGGTGTGGGTTCCAAACTGGTACTGCAGACTCCAGCATGAGCCTGCCGTACACGGTTTACAGAGTCTTGAACGATTCCTTACTGAGGTATCGATACGCTATTTCAGGTTTGCCAGGTGCCCAAATGCTGCAGCACTTAGCTGGTTAACATGTGCTCCGTTTTATACTCACCCCATTTCCTTGAGTGAGGTTTGAAATCTTTTTCCACCTAGACTCTGTCTGCAGTCTTCTTACCCTTCGCCGATCTTCATTACTTTGAATTTAGCCGGGTTAAATTCAAAGAGCCAGTTGCTGGATCAGCCTTCCGGCCTGTCCATGTATCTTTGTAGTCTTGCCTGATCCTCCTCTGATTTAATTCTCCTCATTAACTTCACATCATCTGCATACAGGGACACTTCTGAGTCTTTCCCTTCCGTCATGTCATTCACATACACCAAAAATAGCATTGATCCTAGGACTGACCCTTGTAGAAACTTGTTCTTCACAGGTGCACACTTTGACACCTCGTCACGAACCATGACTCGTTGTTGCCTCCCTGTCAGGTATTCTCTGATCCATTGCAGTGCCCTTTCTGTTATGTGTGCCTGATCCTCTAACTTTTGCACTAATCTCTTGCGAGGAACTGTGGCGAAGGCCATCTTGCAATCCAAGAAAATGCAGGCTACCAACCCCTCTCTCTCTCTCGTGTCTTACTTCCGTTACCTAGTCATAAAACTCCAGTAGATCTGTGACAAAGGATTTTGCTTCCCTGAATCTGCGCTGGTTGTCGTTTTTAAGCTTGTTTCATTCTAGGTGCTCCACCACTCTCCTCCATGACTTTGCATGCTATTGACGTCAGTAACATTGGTCTGTAGGACCAATGTCACTGACGTGGTGGAGCACCTAGAATGGAACAAGACAGCACCTAGAATGCTGTCTTCCATACCCCAGGCAGTTGCCCAGTAACAGTGGATGTGTTGAAAATTGTTATTAGCGGAACACGCAACATCTCTCCTCCCTCTCTAAAGACACACAGAGAGATATTGTCCAGTCCCACTGCCTTTGAGGTATCAAGTTCACTTAGCAGCTTCTTCACCTCCTCTTCGGTTGTATTTCATTCAGCACTTGTTGGCATATCCCATGTTGGTGTACCCCTTTATTCTGACTTCCCGGAGTCCTTTCTGTCTCCACTGTAAATACTTCCTTAAATCTCATATCGAGCTCCTCACTTACTTTCTGGTTAATTTTTTGTGAGCTCCCCACCATCTTTCCTCAGCCTGATTACCTGGTAATTGACTATTGTCTTCCTCCTGATGTGGCTATACAACAGCTCTTGGTCAGACTTGACTTTCGGTGCTAAGTCCTTTTCGTACTGCGGCTGGGCCTCCCTCCTTATCTATCTTTTCTGATATAAACATAAGAATGGAAGAACACTGCAGCAGGCAAAGTGGCCCATCAAAGGCAGGTCCTTCTGAAAGCCAACTATTCCCACTGCTACTCCTTTTTGACTGCGTAACATAAATAAAAGTCCTGGCTCCTAAAGTGTAAACGACCTGCCTAGTCTAAGGGCATTTATATTATTTAAAATAAAAAAAGAAAGCACTCCAAGGCCAGCATGTACGTTCATACAAATTATGAAGCATAAATCTAAATGGTCAATGTATTATGAGGAAGAACACAAAAACTCACTTATACA
Source organism: Cherax quadricarinatus (assembly GCF_038502225.1). Classification (NCBI taxonomy): domain Eukaryota; kingdom Metazoa; phylum Arthropoda; class Malacostraca; order Decapoda; family Parastacidae; genus Cherax; species Cherax quadricarinatus. The sequence goes on from NC_091313.1 coordinate 14,029,932, forward strand.
AAAATATAATGTATTAATTGTAAATTAACACATAAAGCATACAACCTATCTTTCTACATACGAAAATCACAAACCAATACTCCTTTACTCACTCACATTAGCTCACTAGCACACTGTTACTAGAGATTAAAACAAAATTATTTAAACATTTATAAACATGGCGGCTTCATAGCACCCCCTCCCCCTTCCTTCCTTCTGCTGGCAAAAACACCATACTAGTACTCTCCCAAAACTTAATCAGGCCTCAGAACACTAGGGCCTTACAGGTAAACATGAGAGCACTTAAAACAATAAAATAACTTATGGTATAAATTTACAAAAAACACTAACCCCACAAAAAAACAAACCGTGACGACTTAGAACATCTTCTGTAGGTGTTGCACTCAGCCTACTGCCCCACACACACCTCACTCTCCTATCCTGGCCACTCTGACTGACCAGGAATACGTGTTCGGTTTCAGAACTAGTCACGGAAAATGACATTATATTTAGTGCGCTTTTATACACAATATTCACCAGAACACTAGGTAATAAATACACTACATAATACCAACCCACCTAACTGTCTAACCTTTTCCCAAAACCGCTCAAGAATTTGCATTACTATTTCGGGTACTAATCAGACTCAGGTACTAGCAGTATCTTACAGCGAAATATTTTCTTAATGAATCTCAGAGGAGATGGAACCAGTTTGCCAGTTTTACTTAAAAAAAAATCTTGAAAAAAAATAATGCGTTTTCAAATAGAGTTGTAGAAATTTTTACGTATCATAGAAATGATAAAAGAAAACTGAAAAATACTGTATACTCCTTTTATGGTGTTTTCAAAATTTCACAAGTTTATACTGGTGTGGGTCATATTGTTATGTAGTGTCTTCGTCAGAACGCCTTATTGGCTTCAAAGTTTCAACTATGGTTAATTATAACTAAGGAAAGATTAAATTTATTGATGAAATTTGCAAAATTGAAATACAGTGGACCCTCGGGTTTAGAACTGCTCCCGATGCGACAAATTATGTAAGCGTATTTTTGTAAGTGCTTTTGTAAGTGTATTTTTGGGGGTCTGAAACAGATTAATCTAATTTACATTATTCCTGATGAGAAGAAATTCGTTCGGTACACACATGAACAGCCGTCTGGAACGAAATAAGTTCTAAACTCAAGGGTTCACTGTACTGGTTTTCATGCAAAAATTTTGGAATATCTCATCATATTGGCTTCAAAACTTGAACTCTGATAATATAATAATGCAACTTCTGAGCGGCTTCAAACTTAGTGGTAGTTATTTGGAAGAATGTTTCTTAAGTGGAAGATTTGCATTAATTTTTTGCTGTGTAGGTCCCAATTTGCTATTTTTTTTGAATAAATTGTGATATTAGTTTCCATGTCATCAATTTTGAAGATCTGTTCTGATTCACATCAAAACATGAAGGCGCTATTTAATAGAATTTGAAATTTATTTCGCACTCTACAGTATTTCCAATGAAATTATTATTATTTTAATAAAAAAAAACTAAACCGACAAGGGTTATGTAGTGCTGCGGGGCAGAAAATAGTGCCAGGGCTATAAACAGCCAGGTGGAGAGGGAATCAGAGGTTAGGAGAGGAAAGGGCTGGAAGGGGTGCTAACGGCTATGTATCAGAGTTCGTAGAGTAAAGTAGTTGCTGACAAAAAATCTGAAAAGATTGTAAGTCAAAGGCAGGGCCGTCTGCAGAAAGGGAAGATAAGGTAAGAGCGGTAGGGCGGTGGCGTCGTTGGATCTAAATCCTACGAGCTCACTGGTAAACTGGCCAATGCACAAGAAAGTGAAGAACCGAAACAGGGACCCGACAAACCTCACCGAGAGGAATAGGGTGTCCTTCCATGAGATACTCATGGGTAAGGCGAGTATGGCCAATGTGGAGATGGGAGAGCACAGTCTCCCAAGTATTCAGTTCAAGTTTATTCTTTATAATGGTTACAATGTGGGGTTTACAGGTTTTGGGTATTTTGTGGTTTACATGTTATAAAATACTAATTATAGAGGGGGCCACTAGGACACCTAGCATGGCTAGGCATTTCGAGCAGACTTAGATTAATTCTTAACATTAAATCCTTACAGATTATGGTATTAAGGCTAAGTGACTACATCATAATTTGTGAGTTTAGCAATGTGAATGCTTTTGTTTTGGCACAATACAAGGTGTCTATATTTGAGTATCATAGACAAACTTATGACTAGTTAGGATTTACTATTTTAAGATTAAGATTAGTATTTCTGGGTTTATAGTCAGTGGGTGAGTGAGTGGAATTTTGAACCACCAGGTGGTTATCATGTAGTTAGTTGTCGGGGTGGATCAGGGAGATAAGATGTTTTCTAACTGTAGTTTTGAAAGTGATGAATGTGTCTGCAGTTCGAGAGTTTTCAGGTAGGGTGTTCCAGATTTTATGTCCTTTGAAATACATTGAATTTTTGTAAAGGTTTAGTCGAACACGGGGAATGTCATAGAGATGTTTGTGTCTCGTGTTATGCCTGTGGATCCTGTTACAACTATCAAGAAAGTGTTTTAGGTCAAGGTAAATATTGAAATTTAAGGTCCTGTAGATATAGATTGCACAGTAGTAAGTGTGGATGTTCTGAACAGGGAGTAAGTTTAGATCTATGAAGAGTGGGGGGGGGGTTGCCAGGGATGGGATTTAGTGATTATTCTTACTGCAGCTTTTTGTTGGGTTATTATTGGCTTTAGGTGTGTTGCTGCAGTTGAACCCCAAGCACAGATGGCATAGGTGAGGTATGGATATATAAGTGAATGGTATAGTGTGAGAAGGGCAGTTTGCGGTACGTAGTATCGTATCTTGGAGAGGATCCCCACCGTTTTGGATACTTTTTTTGTTATGTGTTGGATATGGGTGATGAAATTTAGGTTGTTGTCGAGGTACAGGCCAAGGAATTTGCCCTCATTATGTCTGGCAATTAGAGTGTTGTGAATCTTAATGTTAAGTTGTGCAACACCTGCTCTGCTACCAAACATAATATAGTAGGTTTTGCTAGTGTTAAGTGTAAGTTTATTGGCTGTCATCCAAGTCGATATTTTGAGCAGCTCCTCGTTAACAATGGTGAACAATAAAATGGTATAAAATACCGACAGGTTGTTAGGTCAGACACATATGCAACAGTTAGGTATCTTTATTTATTTTTCAGTCGAGTACAGCAAAATTGATAGAAGCAGGAGAGACTTGAAGACGTAATCAGTCCATCACCCTTGAAGTTTTGAGGTGGTGAGTCCCTCCAGACTGAGGGACTGACCACCTCAAAACTTCATGGGTGATGGACTGATTACATCGTCTTCAAGTCTCTTCTGCTTCTATCAACTTTGCTGTACTCGATTGAAGAAGCCTACTGTGTAGGCGAAACGTTTCGAAATAAAGATACCTAACTGTTGCATATGTGTTTTACCTGTTAACAATGGTGTTGAGGGTGGTAAGATTAGGGTGGGAGATGACATAAGTCGTGTCGTCAGCAAAGAGAATGGGTTTCAGGTGTTGGGATATGTTTGGAAGATCATTGATGTAAATGAGGAAGAGCAGGGGTCCAAGGACACTTCCCTGCGGAACTCCAGTATCAAGTGGCCGTATTGATGAGGCTGTGTCTTTAATGGTGACATACTGATACCTATTAGAATGGTAGGATTTAAAATATGCAAGCGCATGCTAGTATGGCAATGATGGTAAGATGGCCGCAAATTTAAAAGCGGTTTAATAGAGTGCAATTTGTTATGGTGCATGTCTGACCATCGGTGTTGCCAACGGCCACAAAGACTGGCAGAGATGACTGTAAAATAATCCCTGAATGGAATACCTCTATAGGAAACCGGAAGATCATGTACCGCTGAGTGCACAGCAGCATCCGCCTGTTCATTCCCCTGCACATCAATATGTCCAGGGACCCAACAGAAAACGACATCTTTGTTTCTGCTAGCCACATGGTGCAATCATAGTTGAATATGAAGGGTCAATGGATGAGGAGAATCAAATTGTATAATATTAGGCTTGTAAAGCGCTGAGGAAATCTGAAATGATCACAAACGTTGAAAGAGACATATGTGTAATACGGAGAAGTGCTATGAGGATGGCATATAATTCGGCGGTAAAATATTAGCCAAGCCCAACAAATGACCTCGGATAACATTGTCAGGGAACACCGCCGCGAACTCATCACCGTCAGAAGATTTAGAACCATCTGTATAAACAGCGATGGCGTGAGCATGCGACCGGAAGTGATCAAGAAAAAGAGAGTGAGAAACAGTCATAAGTAGGAGAGCATTGGCGCACGGCAGTAGGGAACAATAGACATGAACCGTCAGAACCTCCCAAGGATCAAGGAAAAAGGCAGATGGTAAATGAACATACAAGAGAGGCAACTGGAGAGAAGACCGGAGTGAGTGAAGATGAAGAGAAAACAGGCGGAGTAAGCAGAGGCGCCGAACAAATAAGGGGCTTCTACTAACGTCTGACACCAGCCTATACGTAGAAGGAGCACGAAGGTTATGAAAGCGGACAAAGTAACGAAGGTAATGAGCATCAGGACGATCAGCTAACGAAGGAACATTCACGTCAGAAGAGAGGCTTTCAACAGGGGATGAACGAAAGGCACCAAGGTATAAACGTAGACCCCCTGATGATGAAGGGGATCTAACTTAGAAAGAGTTGTAGGAGAAGCTCCATAATCTAGCTTGGACAAGACTAGGGTGGAATGCAGACGGGGAAGAGTCCGGTGATCTGCTCCACATGATTGATGCGAAAAAAATTAAGGAGATTCAGCCAACCATGGCAAGCTGCCTTCAAAGAGGAAATGTGAGGTTTCCATGTCAACCGGCGATCGAAGAGGTCAAAAACTTGACCGTATCACCAGGAGGCCTGGTCACAGACCGGGCCGCGGGGGCGTTGACCCCCGGAACTCTCTCCAGGTAAACTCCAGGTATCACATTCTGGAATATCTGAAATAAGAGGATGTCTAGTGAAGGCAATGAAATGGGTTTTCGTACTAGAAAATTTAAATCCATGAGAAGTGGCCCAATGGGAAACCCGGTCAATCGTATCCTGAAGGGAGGCCGCTACCAGGCAACAGTCAGAGCCTGCGTAACCTATAGCAAAGTCATTCACATAAAGTGACGACCAAATGTGCGATGGAAGAACGGAAGGGTAGTGTTAAGGACACAACCTTGTGGGACTCCCTCTGCCTCAACAAAGTCTGAGGAAAGCGAGGCGCCAACATGCACACGAAAATGTCTGTCAGATAAAAAAGAAGCAAGGAAGGTTGATGGATTACCGCAGAGGCCAATGGAGTGGGCCTGGGCTAAGATGTTATACCTCCAAGTGGTGTCTTATGCCTTCTTGAGATCAAAAAAGAGTGCTAGGACAGAGTGTTTATTAGCAAGGCATTTTGCACATACGTATCTAAGTGGAGCAAGGGGTCCAAAGTAAAGTGGCCCTTACGAAAGCCATATTGGTGAGAAGAAAGAATATTGTGAATCTCCAAATACCATATCAGACGTCTATTCAACAATCGTTCCATCACCTTACAGACTACACTGGTTAGAACAGTGGGACGATAGTGAGAGGCATCAAACCCCGAGGTGCCTGGTTTGCGAAACGGTAGTACAATAGTAGATTTCCATTGATGAGAGAAAACCCCTCGCAACCAAAAAAGATTGAAAAGATGCAACAGGACTGCAAGAGCTGTAGAATGCAGATGCTATAGCATACAGATATGAATATAATCAGGCCCAGCTGCCGATGATTGGCAAGCAGAAAGCGTGGACTCTAGCTCTAGGAGAGTGAAAGGTACATTATACAGCTCTATTCCATTAAAAGAGAAATCCAAAGGCAATTGTTTCCTGGTAGACTTAGACGCAAGAAACGAAGGACAGAGGTGAAGCCCTTGGGAGACACGGACAAGATAGTTCACGATTTCTGTGGGAACTTCAAGAGGTTCCACAACACTAACACCAGCAACCCGCAGAACGGGAGCTGTATCCGAAGCGTACTTGCCACACAACTTCCTTACCTTTTTCCAAACCGCACACGTAGGGAAAGTTGAGGTAATGTTTTATGTCGTGTATGACGCGGCGAGCGACTGCCCTTGCCCACTTATATCAATAACGTCCCGATGCAGCACGCTTCAAACGCACTGCATGGGCACATGCAGAAGACCACCAAGGCACACATGTGTGAGAATGCCTTCCTGAGGTTTGAGGAATAGAGCGTGATGCTGTAGCCAAAACTAGGGTTGAAAACTGGCATACCAGCTCATCAATAGAGGACGAAGAAGGGTCCTCACAAAAAACGGTAAGATGAGAATATACGTCCTAATTCGTTCATCAAAATTGCCAACAGGGGCTACGAGGCGGTCGGGAACACGTAGAAGTAAGAAGAATAAGAAAGTGATCACTATCATTCAAATCCAGGAGAAGAGACCAAGTGTAATCAAGTGCAATTGACGAGGAGCACATAGAAAGATCAATGCAACAGAGAGATTGAGGTGGAAGCATCCGTATTTAAAACATGAAGAGGATGAGAAGTGAGAAGATTCTCCAACTGATCACCACGAGAGTCACAGTGGGACCCTCTCCAAAGATGATGGTGAGCGTTAAAATCACCTAACAAGATGGACGGTGGCAAAGAAGAGATCAAGAATGCAATACCCGAGAGACAGAATGCACGGAAAGAGGAGAGATATAGAGAGCAAACTGTATACCATCCATAGAAATAAATACGGGCTGCAGTACAATGCAGCAGAGAACGAACAAAGATCTGTTGATACGGTATACCAACGCGCACAAGAAGTGCTCTCTTATTAAATGATTCATCAGGAAAGGGATCAGGAGAATGTAACAGCACATAGCCTAAAATGGGATGAATAACAGCTGAACGAATTTTGGTCTCTTGTAACAGACACATACTGGAGTAAACTAGGAGAGCAACACCTGGAGCTCTCCCCGATTACCCCAGAGGCCAAGAATATTCCATTGTAAATAAGTCATTATTCACAAAGACAGGTATGCCAAAAATGAGAAGCTATAAAATCTATGGGCTAGTAGGGTCAGTGAAGTCAATGTGTGGAGGCAGTGAAAAGCGTGTAAGCAAGGCTGAATCGGAATGCTATGAAAGTAAAGACTGCAGTGAGGGTTGTGAAAAATAAGAAGGGGTAGAAAGAGGAGTATGTGTCCATCGAGGGTTTCGTCTCCGCAATAAAATTGGAGATAGCGTCAAGTGTCTCAGCGGACAAGGAAGATGCCGATACCATGACTTCAGAGACAGGTGAGGTAGAGTACAGTGAGGTAGGTACAGTACAGATCGTGGAGACTAAGGAGGGAACCAAAGAGATATGAAAAGGGAGGAGAGTATGAACTTTGAGAGATACGCCGGTAGGGACAGAAGAGTCCTATGGTGAAACAGGAGAGGAAAAAGGCTGGAAAGTGATTGGGGGAAGAAGTTTGGAGGGGGGCGAACAGGAGGGGGATGAACCTCCACCTTCGTGTGAGAGAAAGGTGAGAACTAGGCACCCAGTCCATAAAGGAAAACTGTTGTGGAATTGTAAGCACCGGAGGAATGCGGAGAAACTTTGGCTTTTGAGACAGGTTGAAATTTGTAGGTGATTGGCGAGAAGATACAGGAGTGCGAGGCCTTGCAGACAGAGAGACTAGCAGGCGAGAAGTAGAGGTAGGAATAGGTAAGGAGAAGGGGGTTTTGGAGGGTAAAACTGCAAAAGAATTAGAGACCGGAGTAACCCCGGAAGACATGATACCGAAAGAGCTGGTAGGTGGGGGACAGCCAAGGTTGGAGGTCTCCTAGCTACTCGAGAATAAGAAACAGGAGGAAGATTCCCCTGAAGGCAGAGGCGTGAGACAGCCATAGCATAAGTAAGGCCTTTGCTCTCCTTAAAACAACAGATTTCTCGTTCATTAAGATTGACCTGACATCGGTGGGAAAAAGAAGGATGAGGTTCAGTGCAATTGAGACAAGTGGGAGAAAGACTGCAAGATATATTGGCATGATCCGTGGCACCACAGATCGGGCACTCCACCGCACATCTGCAATATTTAGCGGGGTGTCTTAAGCATCAACAATTTCGTCACTGTTGGGGAGTAGGGACCACTTTACGGACCTTTAGGAGATGGCCCGCGATATAAACGGAGGATGGGTGTTCGTGGCAGTCAGAGGTTAAGCGGGCGATGTTACGGGGAAAGTGCCTTCGCTCGTGAGTGGGCAGGACATATGTATCCACTTCGAGAATTGGAAGACCCTAAAGGGCTAATTGCTCCAAAATATCATCACCGCAAGACAAGAAATCACACTGTACAATGGTATGCGGTGAAACCACCGTACCACTGCAGGAATTGAAAGTAGCGTGCTTGTGGAAGTAAGATAGGAAAGATCATGAGCTTGTTCTGCATTCTGAACTGTAATGATGTGTGCATACATGTAATGATGCATACATGTAAACATGGTGCATAAAAGAAGTGTGTATCGTGTACGTCATTTCTTGGTGGAATGAACAGACATTGAAGAAGTGTCGTTAGCAAAGGGTCTGGAAAGTTTAGGCTTAGTTCCGCTGGCGGCTCCACCTGAGGTAGGTGGGCATTCCAATAACCGTCACACCATATTCGGGGAAGCCAGACGCATAGTTAAAGGCATACAAAAGTCTGAGGCACTAGAAGATATGGGCAAATCCTCAGCACCTGGAGCAGGTGACGAGGCGTCACCAGCAGAAGGTACAGTGGTATGGGGAAAGTCTGGAGAATGGTCCAGTAACGAAGCTGGGTCAGGACAGGCAGCAGTTAAAGAAAGGGGTTCTGGAAGGAGAGTTATCACGGAACAAAGACTCCATGATGATGGTATTTCTCTTATTATTTTACATAAAAAAAAGAAAGGGAAGAAAAAAAAAAGAGGGACAGCGGAGGGACAGCTGAGGGACAGTCACTATAAGACATGAAAGGGCCATAAGTTCCTCTTCTCATTCAAGAGGACCTAGAGACTGCGAACAATGCAGATGCAGCGTGGAACCCATGCCATACCCTACCCATCATGCTGGGATAGCAACCTCACATCTACCGAGCCACCTCAGCGGACAAAAGAGAGGGTGGTGGGAAACCCGTCACATAGCATACCTCCTTTGGCTGCCACCTCCCAGAAGCGACAGGCAGCCTCCGGAGATACACCCATTGTAAAGGCTTACTCAGCCCTGTCAGATCTTAGCTTAGTATTTAACAAGGGTGCCTCCTTATGTAAAGAAATAATGGAAAATATAATAATAACATACAAAGATAAACACTGTATTATAAGAATTCATGCGAAAATGTAAAACAATTAAACATGAGAATTAATCCTACTTGAAAGAAAAACGAAAAATGAAATACATAAATAATATGTGATTTCAAAGCGAATGTATTCACAGGTGTTGCGTGTTGTGCCAGTGTTCTTGACACAGAGCTTTGAAGAAGAGTTTCGGAACTCAAAGCAGTTGTTGAAGATGGGGGGGGGAAGGGGGTCACAGCTGGTGACTCACAACCGATGGTTTCCACAATACGATTATGCCCAGACAATCCAGATTCCATATCAAACTATACCACACCCGAGGAACTTCACGGAGCAGGATGAACCCCTTCACACGTCCCCCTACCTAGAAACTGTAATGCTAGAGGGTAGGATCCTAGAAGCTACAAACGGGACAGGAAAAAGGGAGGGTTGGAAGGGGGAAGGAAAAGGAAAAGAGGGGGGATGGGAAGATGGGATACGGACAGGAGGATTGGGGAGTAATTAGGTTCAGTCTAAGGAGATCTAAGGGTCTAATTTCTTAGACAAAGAGCCTCATTGCCACGTCAAGGAGATCCCCTTGAAGAGGATTCCTAACGCATGCAGTGAGGTAAAGGCGCAGGTTGTCTTTCTGGAACTGTGCAGCGATTGAAAGTCATCTAGTAGTTAGCATTTGTATACGTTGATAATATTCATGTCACAGCACCAATCACTGCACCAGTCACAATACTGCTAGTTGCACCTTAGCACCACTCACAGCTCCTGTCGTAGTACTGATCACAGCACCAGCCACAGCATCAGTCGTAGCACCAGTAGCAGCACCCATCGCAGCACCAATCACAGCTACAGTCGCAGCAAAAGTCATAGCACCATTCATAGCATCAGTAGTTGCATCAATCACAGTACAAGGCAACTTTATTCCGACACTTTTCGCCTACACAGTAGGTTTCTTCAGTCGAGCACAGAAAGCAGGCAGGAGCAATACTCGACTGAACAAGCCTACTGTGTAGGTGAAACATTTTGGAATAAAGATACCTAAATGTTGCCTATGTGTCTTACTTACCAACTAAATGTTGCCTATGTGTCTTACTTACCATTTTGATAGTCACAATACAAGATACACTCCCAATAGCAGAATCAGTCAAAGCACAAGTCAGTGCACCATTCACAGCACCAGCCAGAGCACCATTCACAAAACTAGTCAGAGCACCATTCACAGCACCAGTCAGAGCACTATTCACAGCTCGTCACAACAGCAGTCACAGCAACACTCCCTCCCACCGTTCATGTCTTCCATATTGCATGAAACACCTACGTTATCATTATTTATGTAATCAGTACCTGCGTGTTGATTACATAGATTATGATGAACAATTTTTTTAATAAATGAGAATGAGTGAATCTCTTTACGTCTTGTGTTTTTGCTTCATTTTGCTCTAATACTGAAAATATTAACTGGAAGCCTGGTGTCATATTAATGTTACAATGATAATCACTTCTCATGAATAATCTCATGGCAATCATTTGTGTCATGAATAGTCACAGGGTAATCACTAGCCTTATGAATATTCCCTTGATAATTACTGTTTCATGAATACAAGAATATAAGAACATAATAAAGAAGGAACACTGCAGCAGGTCTACTGGCCCATGCGAGGCAGGTCCAAGTCACCTCCCGGATATGACCTTAAGTGGATATGACCTGATCTGACCTAGTCAGATTAGGTCATATCCACTTAAGGAAGGGGCCTGGCATCAGACCTATTAGCACAAGCTAGTCAGGTCCAACTCACACCCACCCACAGCCACTCATGTAATTATCTAACATATTTTTAAAATTACACAATGTCTTAGCGTCTATGACGGTACTCGGGAGTTTGTTCCACTCATCCACAACTCATCCAAACCAGTGCTTTCCTATATCCTTCCTGAATCTGAATTTTTCCAGTTTTCAACCATTGCTGCGAGTCCTGTCCTGGCTAGATATTTTTAGCATGCTATTCATTTTCCCTTTATTTATTCCTGTTTTCAATTTGTACACCTCAGTCATATCAACCCTAATTCTATGCCTTTCTAGAGAGTGCAGATTCAGTGCCCTCAGTCTATCTTCATAGGGAAGATTTCTGATACATGGGATCAACTTTGTCATCCCCCTTTGTACGTTTTCCAGTGCATTTATATCCATTCCGTAATACGGTGACCAGAATTGTGCAGCATAGTCTAAATGAGGCCTAACCAAAGATATGTAGAGTTGAAGAGCAATCTGAGGACTCCTATTATTTATGCGAACACTTATACACTGTAGTCTTGGTTTTAGATTACTGCTAACGAGAACTCCCAAATCCTTTTCGCAATCAGTAATTTTAAGATCTACGTTAGTTTTTATGTGGCATTGTTATTTTCTTGTCCAATGTTTAAAACTTTGCATTTGTCTATATTAAACTGCATTTGAATAGACTGATGCATCAGTCTATTCAAATCTTCCTGGAGTGCTCTAATGTCCTCATTTCAGTGAATTAGCGACCTATTTTGGTGTCATCACAACAAAGGGCCCAACACTGACCCCTGTGGAACATCACTAGTGACGCGCCCCCTCTCTGATTTCTCCCCATTGATGCAAACTCTCTGCTGCCTATCTGTCAACCACGCCTCAACCCAGGAAAAAAATTTCTCCTATTCCATGTGTCTTAATTTTCCTCAATAGCCTCTGATATAAACTACGACTGAAGAAATATCCTTCCACGTCTTTCTATTGTCCCTAAGTCATATCATGTTTTTAAAAGATCTACTGGATATTTTGGCCAAATTTGATTTCATCTTGTTATTCGATATAAATCAATATAAAAAATGCTTTATAAAGTATATTGCTTATGATTAAGTTTTTAATTATAGGCCTCTTATCTCCATTTATTATTATTAATATTCTTCTTCTTCTTCTTCTTCTTCTTCTTCTTCTTCTTCTTCTTCTTCTTCTTCTTCTTCTTCTTCTTCTTCTTCTTCTTCTTCTTCTTCGTCTTCTTCTTCTTCTTCTTCTTCTTCTTCTTCTTCTTCTTCTTCTTCTTCTTCTTCTTCTTCTTCTTCTTCTTCTTCTTCTTCTTCTTCTTCTTCTTCTTCTTCTTCTTCTTCTTCTTCTTCTTCTTCTTCTTCTTCTTCTTCTTCTTCTTCTTCTTATTATTATTATTATTATTATTATTATTATTATTATTATTATTATTATTATTATTATTATTATTATTATTATATTTATTATTATTATATTTATTATTATTATTATTATTATTATTATTATTATTATTATTGTTATTATTATTATATTTATTATTATTATATTTATTATTGTTATTATTATTATTATTATTATTATTATTATTATTATTATTATTATTATTATTATTATTATTATTATTATTATTATTATTATTAAATTCATCTTGCAGTGCTAAGCTCGTAAGGCTTATAAAGCGTTTGGGGAACAGGAGGAAATCAGATAGTATCAAAGATACAGGAAACAAAGTTCCAGTTCCTCTGATCAACATCCTCTCACTAACATCAAGGTACCCACACCCTGAAGGTTGTCTATAATTTCTGAGAACGGTTTCTTTTAAAGATTCGCAGAAAGGTTCTCACAATTTCGTCACCAATAATCATGTAAATTGGAACCATCCAAGCACATTGATTAAGCAATTAAGGTTTCCCCTACGTCATGTGTTTAGCATATCCCATGAGTTAGCCTGTCAATGATCATTTCCACCAAATATTAGCATTATCCTCATCGCTGTGTCGCTTTTGTCGCTCTGTATTCCTCGGCTCCTTCAGGCCACCAGTCAACGTCTCTACCAAGTGGTGAACATAACAATGTTCTTATCTGGTAGTGTGCTTAAGACTATCACTGCTCAGTGGGGTACATAACATTAAATCTTTCTGCTGATATACATGACATTATCACTGTCAAAGCCAAGTGGTGGTCATAACATACCTTGTGATGTAGATGACACTATCACATCCTAGTGATACTGATAGTGTCTCGCTGTATCAATTACTCTTCCACTCTATCATGTTGCGGATTCCATTGATTAATGCATGTAGGGCTGGGTGCCATTCTTGAAATTTTCCTGATTATTAGATAAACTTTGATGGGTGCCGTACTTTTTACCTCTAAGACTCAAGTCCAGCTAACTGGTCTCCCTGAATCCCTTCAACAATGCTACCGTGCTCACACTACAACAGCACGTCAAGTCATTAAAACCACTTCCACTAACTCCTCTTTAACTCGCTCTCACAAGAGAAGAATAGATGAATAATACTCAAACGGATTCCAGGGACAGTCTTTACACTTTCCTTTAAAGCTATTTTAGATCTTAATACTACTGATTGCGAAAAGGATTTAGGAGTTCTGGTTAGTAGTAATCTAAAACCAAGACAACAGTGCATTAGTGTTCGCAATAAAGCTAACAGAATTCTTGGCTTCATATCTAGAAGTATAAATAATAGAAGTCCTCTATATATCCTTGGTTAGGCCTCATTTAGACTATGCTGCTCAGATCTGGTCACCGTATTACAGAATGGATATAAATGCTCTGGAAAACGTACAGAGGAGGATGACAAAGATGATCCCATGTATCAGAAATCTTCCCTATGAGGATAGACTGAGGGCCCTGAATCTGCACTCTCTCGAAAGGCGTAGAATTAGGGGGGATATGATCGAGGTGTATAAATGGAAAACAGGAATAAATAAAAGGGATGTAAATAGCGTGCTGAAATTTTCCAGCCAAGACAGGACTCGCAGCAATGGTTACAAGTTGGAAAAATTCAGATTCAGGAAGGATATAGGAAAGCACTGGTTTGGTAATAGTTGTGGATGAGTGGAACAAACTCCCGAGTACAGTTATTGAGGCTAAAACGTTGTGTAGTTTTAAAAATAGGTTAGATAAATACATGAGTGGGTGTGGGTGGGTGTGAGTTGGACCTGACTAGGTTGTGCTGCTGGGTCTGGTGCAGTGCTCCATCCCTGAGTGGAGGTGACCAAACTGGATGGGTCATTGGTCTAATCCGGGGGGTACATGTACCTCCTCCGCATGGGTCAGTAGGCCTGTTGCTGCGTTCCTTCTTTCTTATGTTCTTATATATATATATATATATATATATATATATATATATATATATATATATATATATATATATATATATATATATATATATATATATATATATATATATATATATATATATATATATATATATATATATATATATATATATATATATATATATATATATATATATATATATATATATATATATATATATATATATATATATATATATATATATATATATATATATAATAAGATAAATAGGGAAGTACCACCTCTATAGCTGGACTGGGGACCCTCATCCTCAGAGAAGACAATAAACGTACCTCAGGGAAAACTCAAGGTTCTCCCCAGAGCTGTTTGAATATTTTCTTCTCCTACCACCCCCTATATATTTTATATTCTATGTGAACATTTATGACTAACCAGAATACATTTACAGAAAAAACAAACATGAATACAATGGCACAATGTATCAAAGATCATGAATTTCCTCCAGCTCCTCCGAGGCTGGATGCAAGCCAAGTATGCAGCAAGAATTTCCCCTCTGGATGGCTACACTGAGGAGCTGGAACATGAAAGTGGCTGCCCTTGGGTCCCTGGTGGTGTCGATGAGTCTGGAACCCAATTCTTTAAGGAAACGTGTGGCATTTTTTCCCCACGATCCCAAGGTCTCTGATCCCACTGGGACAAATTGATACTGTTGGCTTATGTCCCTGTACTTGCTGATCTTGTACTCATCCCTGTGGTCAGCAGCTCCTCTCTGTCGCCCCACACTGTGATGTATATATATATATATATATATATGTATATATATGTATATATATATATATATATATATATATATATATATATATATATATATATATATATATATATACATATATATATATATACATATATATATATATATATATATATATATATATATATATATATATATATATATGCAGAGAATTCGTAGTTTGGAAGTTAGGAGGAGGTGCGGGATTACCAAAACTGTTGTCCAGAGGGCTGAGGAAGGGTTGTTGAGGTGGTTCGGACATGTAGAGAGAATGGAGCGAAACAGAATGACTTCAAGAGTGTATCAGTCTGTAGTGGAAGGAAGGCGGGGTAGGGGTCGGCCTAGGAAGGGTTGGAGGGAGGGGGTAAAGGAGGTTTTGTGTGCGAGGGGCTTGGACTTCCAGCAGGCATGCGTGAGCGTGTTTGATAGGAGTGAATGGAGACAAATGGTTTTTAATACTTGACGTGCTGTTGGAGTGTGAGCAAAGTAACATTTATGAAGGGATTCAGGGAAACCGGCAGGCCGGACTTGAGTCCTGAAGATGGGAAGTACAGTGCCTGCACTCTGAAGGAGGGGTGTTAATGTTGCAGTTTAAAAACTGTAGTGTAAAGCACCCTTCTGGCAAGACAGTGATGGAGTGAATGATGGTGAAAGTTTTTCTTTTTCGGGCCACCCTGCCTTGGTGGGAATCGGCCAGTGTGATAATAAAAAAAAAAAAAAATATATAATATATAATATATATATATATGTATATATATATATATATATATATATATATATATATATATATATATATATATATATATATATATATATATATATATATATATATATATATATATATATATATATATATATATCGTGCCGAATAGGTAAAACTTGGGATTTTGGCTTAAATAGCAAGGCTCTTCTTGCCGAATAAGACAGGCGAAAATTTGCTTATGCAATAATTTCGCAAAAATCATTCTGAACCTAACGAAAAAGAATATATTTCATTGTGTCTGTTTATTATTAAATTATTGTAAACTTATCTAAAATATATTTAGTTGGATTAGATTAAATTAAATTGCGCTTCTTATAATAAGGTTAGGTAAGTTTTCTAAGGTTCTTTTGGTACAAAAATATTAATTATATTATATTACTAGTAAAATGTTACATATATATCAAACAGAGGTACGTACGTATTATGAGAAGCGAGTATAACAGTATATTTATGTGACTTGGTAAGACTGTTTGTGATATTCACAATAAGGAATTGTGCAGGTTCTTTCTGCCGTCCAGTAACTGAGAGATACGTGCTATGCACGTGTCTCATATAGTTCTTATAATAGATAAAATAATGCATATCTGCCTCTGTTTTTGAAAAGTGTATAAGACTAAGGTATTGTTTGGATGTTGTGGAGGCTTCCTTGATATCCTTGACATCTTGATATTCCTTGATATTATATTCTTTGATATCACTATTAGATTATTTATATCAACGAGTATAAGACGATGGATATAATGTACATTTGGGAGGTTATCTTACGCTCGGGGTCAGTGTCCGCAATTAATCCATCTAATATATCCTCATAACTATATGACAGTTTAAAGAAAAAAACTCATTTAAAAATTAACAACACGGAAAACACTACAATTCTTCCAGGCGGTGACAAACACAAGTGAGGAACTCCTGAGACGTCTGCAAGTGCATGGAAGTGTTGATGTATCTCTCAACCTCAATGCGCTCACTCAATCTCTGATGCACTCACCATGATGATACTCTCACTGATGATGTTCTTGTTAGTAGTGGAGACAAGATACACCTCTAGGTAGACAAAGGTAAAAATAGTCCTGATTATGTTACAACGACGAGCATATGTATACGTCAATGAAATAATTTACAAGGGATTAAATTATTATAATTGTTATTATTGTAACCAGGGCAAGCTCTAAATCCGTGTTGGTCATACGACGAGAAACCAGATTGGTCATTTTCCCGTCAAAATATAGTTCACTTATTCGATTACTTTAGACAAACATCGATTGCATTATTGATAGGACTTCCCATTAAAAGTGCTAACTTTGTTATATCTAAAATAACTTTGTAATTAAAGATAAACATTATCGTAGAATTGATCAGCATGACGTCACCAGTGATATGTTGGTCGTCAGATGTGCCATACTGGTCGTCACGACCTGCTCACCAGCCGTGCCACACTGGTCGTCACGACCTGCTCACCAGCCGTGCCACACTGGTCGTCACGACCTGCTCACCAGCTGTGGTATGATGATCGTCCTTTACTGCTGTGCTTGACTTAACTGAGCTAATTAACAGCTGGAATTAACTTGCTTACAGCACACGAAGTTTCAAATATCATTAAAATAATATAATTAACCTCCTGGAAATAGCGTAAATTGGCAAACTTGCTTAATATTCCAGTATGATCAAGTAGGAAGCAATTTTGTAAGTTTATTGTGTATCTTGTCGCAGCTGTGTTACTGCGATTCTGTACAACACAAGCATGAAACGTCCACTCCCAAATATATGAATATATTCACCTCCTCCATACTCTCTCCCTCCAATGTGATATGAAGTCTATCGTTATCTAATTTTTCTCTTATCCTCATCACCTTACTCTTTCCTAAATTCACTTTTAATTTTCTTCATTTACATAACCTACCAGACTCATCCAGCAGCCTCTGCAGAATCTTCAGAATCTTTGAAAAGCACAGTGTTATCAGTAAACAGCAACTGTGACAACTCCTGCTTTGTGTTACTTTGTGTTACCTCTTCCCAATACCCGAGCACCCACTTCTCTTACTACTCCATCTACACACACACACACAAATTTATATATATATATATATATATATATATATATATATATATATATATATATATATATATATATATGTATGTATATTATATATATATATATATGTATATATATATATATATATATATATATATATATATATATATATATATATATATATATATATATATATATATATATATATATATATATATATATATATATATATATATATGTCGTGCCGAATAGGCAGAACTTGCGATCTTGGCTTAAATAGCAACGCTCATCTTGCCATATAGGACAAGCTGAAATTTGTGTATGCAATAATTTCGCCAAAATCATTCTAAACCTAACGAAAAAAAATATATTTCATTGTGTTTGTTTAGTATTAAATTACTGTAAACGTATTTAAAATATACTTAGTAGGATTAGGCTAAAATAAATTGCGCTTGTTATAACAAGGTTAGGTAAGTTTTCAAAGATTCTTTTGGTGCAAAATTAAAAATTAAAATTTTTTACATTAACATTATTGAAAAAAAACATATCTTTAAACGTATAAGAGAAAAATTTGGAAAGGACTCAATTTTAAGTGAGTTCTTGCTAATTGGCCAGTTTTACATATTCGGCACGACATATATATATATATATATATATATATATATATATATATATATATATATATATATATATATATATATATATATATATATATATATATATATATATATATACATATATAGTATTACATGTAAATTTTTCCCTGTCATGTCAAATTACATAAATAACTCGCACATACGAGAAAGAAGTTGATGACGACATTTAGGTCCAACCTGAACCACTGTCTTGTCAAACTTGTGACAAGTTGATGGCGAAGTCGGTCCAATACGTTGTCATAAGCTTCTTTCTCCTATATGCGGGTTACAATGTGTATTGTTCCAGTCATTCTACTGTGCCTCTCGTAATTTCAGTTTTATTAAACCACTTTGTTAACGAAGCACATAAATGATTGTTCTATGAAGTGTTTTGGTGTTAACACTGTCATTACATCACCTGCTTCAGCACTCTCCTGAGCGTCAGATCCGTCATTACTGTTGGTGAATGCATCACCCGCTGCATGACTCCCTCAAGTGTCAACACTGTTACAGTAACTAATATGACGTAGCTCAGCTTGCAAGTTGTGCCTAAATTATTCACACTTTCATACTTATCTTGTATTCGCTGTTGCAACTTTCAGCAAGAGCAACAAAAGGAAAAATTTCCTGGCGTAATTAAAAATTCCTACCGTGAACGCTCCGAGAGGACGCTCTTTTCAGTCGCATGGAAGGTTTTTACTAAGACAGTTTTGAGAACACTCCCTTGGTCTCATGTGAGCTTTATATCACGGGAATGTTTTGAGGTTATTCCTCTTGGTCGAACGGGAGGTTTCTATCACGAACATGCTTGGAGGTCACTCCTTTTGCTCTCATGTGAGGGTCCTATCAAGGACGGGTTTCGAGAATAAGGCTTCTTGCTGCATAAGACAAGCAAAAATTTGTATATGCAATAATTTCGCAAAAATCATTCTGAGCTGAACGAAAAAATATATATTTCCTTGTGTTTGTTTATTATTAAATTAATGTAATTTTATCTAAAATATATTTAGTTGGATTAGACTAAATTAAATTGAGCTTCTTATAATAAGGTTAGGTAAATTTTCTAAGGTTCTTTTGATACAAAATTAATATTTTTTACATTAACAAATATGAAAAAAATTATATTTTTAGACGTATAAGAGAAAATTTTACAAAGGACTTCATTTTAAATGAATTCTTGCTAAATGGCCAGATTTACTTACTCGGCACGACATATATATACATATATATATATATATATATATATATATATATATATATATATATATATATATATATATATATATATATATATATATATATATATATATATATATATATATATATATATATATATATATATATATATATATATATATATATATATATATATATATATATATATATATATATATATATATATATATATATATATATATATATATATATATATATATATATATATATATATATATATATATATATATATATATATATATATATTATTGTAACCACGAACGAGTGGTATTTAATCAATAACAACACTGCGACAAGTCGAGGAATCTTACCCATGTCACTTTGCCCCGCCTCACGGTAAGCGAAAATCACATGATGCTCTAACCCACAGGACCACCAAATCCTACATAAATCAAGCATCCAGCAGAGCTAGGTGTTTTACCTTGATCCGTGGACATGTAGTGGTGTGAGTGCCTCTGAGCTAATTTCACTCTACTCCCCGTTAGGTGTACTAGCCTCCACAAGCAGTGTATATATTATTGTAACCACGAACGGGTGGTGCTTAATCAGTAACAGCACTGCGGCTAGCCAATGATTTCTGTAGGATTTGGTGGTCCTGTGGGTTAAAGCGTCAAGTGATTTTCGCTCACCATGAGGCAGGACAAAACGACATGGGTTCGAGTCCTCGGCTAGTCGCAGTGTTGTTTTATATACACACACACACACACACACACACACACACACACACACACACACACACACACACACACACACACACACACACACACACACATATATATATATATATATATATATATATATATATATATATATATATATATATATATATATATATATATCGTGCCGAATAGGCAGAACTTGCGATCTTGGCTTAAATAGCAACGCTCATCTTGCCATATAGAGCAAGTGAAAATTTGTGTATGAAATAATTTCGCCAAAATTATTCTGAACCTAACGAAAAAAATATATTTCACTGTGTTTGTTTAGTATTAAATTATTGTAAACAAATCTAAAATATATTTAGTTGGGTTAGGCTAAAATAAATTGCGCTTGTTATAATAAGGTTAGGTAAGTTTTCTAAGCTCCTTTTGGTGCAAAATTATAAATTTATACATCAACATTAATGAAAAAAATATATCTTTTAAATGAGTTCTTGCTAATTGGCCAGTTTTGCATATTCGGCACGACATATATATATATATATATATATATATATATATATATATATATATATATATATATATATATATATATATATATATATATATATATATATATATATATATATATATATCCCGTTCATCAGGGTAACTAGGGATCCCAGGGCAGCTAGTTTTCTGTTCCAGCGGCTCAGTGCGGCTGTTCAAAGGGGTAATGTCTGCTGTATTTTGGGCACACGCCCCAGCTCTGAGGAGCTGGATGAGATTTTCACCTTATAATCGGTGATACACACGTAACAACATGTACCGTATATGCAACCTTTATATCAATAATGTATCTCTTAAATCTTCTGTACCATATTATGTAATAAAATATTCCTATTAGTAAAAAAAGATAAATACGAAAAGATGGGGTGGTAGGGGAAGTGGAATACTCAAACGGCTTCAGGAAGAAATCCAAATATTTTTCCTTGAAGCCTTTTTATCCACTTCTCCGAGGCTATGGGTCCCACAATTTACACCAGAGGTGAACCCCATCCTATATATATATATATATATATATATATATATATATATATATATATATATATATATATATATATATATATATATATATATATATATATATATATATATATATATATATATATATATATATATATATATATATATATATATATATATATATATATATATATATATATATATATATACTTACTAACACCTCAGAGGTTCTAATACGTTAGAAGTTTTAATTCTTTTGAAACTAATGTTTGTAGACGCTTCAATGTTTTATAACCTATAATGCTGTAAAAACTGGAGTTCTAATACTTTAGAACTTTTGAAGCTCTTGTCTTTTAGAAGCTCTTATACTTGAGAATACAAAATGCCTTAAAAGCTTTAATACTTTGGAAGCACTATTGCTTTAGAGGCTCTAATCGCTTATTGACTAATAATATTTGAGAATCTCTAATGCGTTAGAAACACCAGTTCTTTCGAATTTCTAATGCCTTAGGAGCTTTTACGCTTTAGAAACTCTAATTTCTTGAAACTTTGGTTCATGTCTAATACTTTAGGAGCTCTAGTAATTTGAAAGCTCTAACACTTTAAAACCTCCAGTGCATTAGAATTTATAATGCTTTAGAAACTTTTAGTGGTTTAGAAGCTCACCGCGTGACTACTTTCCAAGGAATGAGAGACTGCGTAGATGCTAAATGTCTGTATTACTTTTGCTCACTTCAGTATGAATTACCTTTACTCACACATCTATGAATTTTCTTTACTTATATCTGTCTGGATTATCTTTATCTGCTTGGCCGACTTTTATTTATGTAAGTATGGATAACATTTACTTATAACTACTCAAAAAACAATTAATGTTTACGTTTTTTCTTTCCCGGTGCCAGGCCGGTCATGGGCTGTGCTATTATCCCATGAATTATTTCTTGTTATTCAGGTACAAATGATGCCACTGAACGTGCCTTTGTATCTGCATAATTTATTTCCCTTTCAGTCGCTCCATGTCGAGAATAACGTATGTGTAGTTGCACAACTGTAGCAATCGTGACGGTATCATCACTTGCAGTAACATTAGTACCAGTAACATCCATGGCAGTAACATCAGTAACAGCGGCAATGGTAAAATAACATCAACTAGATGCATGTCGGTCGCTGCGCAATACAAGGTAGCCATGTAGTCCATAATCCTAGTCCCATGTAGCTCAATGTAGGCAAGTGGAATAGTGCAGAGTGCGGCATAAGTTGATAATGTAGTTAAATATTAGTAATGAACATTTAAATGTAATAAGCAGCGGCATTCGTGAGTCATCATATGGAAACTAATTTGCAGATTTCAATAAAATTTGTAAATTTGTATATGTACACTCCAAATCTAATTCAAACCTTTCAGAGGGACCAAAGAGACCAATATCCTAAATTACACAAGCACACTAAGCTTGAAGCCGCTCATAAGTTCCATTATCATGTTAAAAGCACTCAGGAATTATTCCGCCGAGTTACGACCTACGCAGGCAAAAATTAACCCAAACTTTTTTCTAAAGAAGATTGGTCAACTTTGAAGAAAGTAATGTTTATACAATCCTCATGTACATAACACACAAATGTTTAAGAACGGTCTTCAGGGAACACATGTTATAGGCACACAAAAGAACATTAAGTTCATTTAATTTAAGATAGACAAATAAAGACAAACACTGTAACTTATTACTGATCTGAAGAAACATTCTCAATCTATTTCACAGAAATCAATCATGATTAACGAAATTTACACATGATAACTTACACAATCTAACGTCAAAATATTGTTTTCCTTGAGGAAAACACTAACACTAAAAGTTTTAAATCGTTACTATGTATAAGTATTGAAAAACTGAATTATTATTATTATAATCAAGGGGGAAGAGCTAAACCCGGAGGATTATACAGCGCCTGGGGGGATGTGGAAGGCATTCAGGTTTAATTCTGGGAACTGGAGCACAGATCCAATTCCCTAAATCAAGAGCACCTCACCAACATCAAGGAACCTTCCTTGATGGGTGAAAAACTGAAGCATACTGGATAAGCATTCTTAAGCTATGAGTAACATAAAATTGAAAGTTGAAGGAAGAAAAAAAATCAAGAAACCTATTTAGAATACCCATTGTGGATACCTAATAATATCACCAACAGCAATAACAGTAACATCAATAATAACAACACAAGTAAAATCAACAACATCAACAATGACATGAGCAGCACCAGTAACATCAACACCAATAACATCAGCAGCACCAGTAACATCAACACCAATAACATCAGCAGCACCAGTAACATCAACACCAATAACATCAGCAGCACCAGTAACATCAACACCAATAACATCAGCAGCACCAGTAACATCAACACCAATAACATCAGCAGCACCAGTAACATCAACACCAATAACATCAGCAGCACCAGTAACATCAACACCAATAACATCATCAGCACCAGTAAAAACATCAATACCAGTAACAACAGCAACACCAGTAACATCAGCACCATTAACAACAGCAACACCAGTAACATCAGCACCATTAACAACATCAGCACCAGTAACAAAATCAGCACCAGTAACAACATCAGCACCAGTAACATCAGCAGCAATTTTAACAAGAGCAGCACTCGTAACAACAGCAGCACCAGTAACAACATCAGCACCAGTAATAACAGCAGCACCAGTAACAAGAGCAGCATCAGTAACAAGAGGAGCACCAGTAACAACAGCAGCACTAGTAACAGCAACATCAGTAACAATATCAGCACCAGTAACAATAGCAGCATCAGTAACAACATCAGCACCAGTAACAACGGCAGCACCAGTAACAACATCAGCACCAGTAACACCACCTGATAGCTTTCCATTCCCCAGGCGCTATATGACTTTTACGGGTTTAACGATTCCCCACTAACATCATGATCTTTTCAGCGTTTCAACGATTGTAGATACATAACCAGGGGAAGGTCTCGGTTAGATGACCAAAAGCTCCAGCTGGAAGTCATCATATGACTTAGACCCGCGGCGGGAACACTTGTCCTGTTTACTGACACATCTTACCTAACCTAACCTTCAACAGTTATATATTCCAATGGAACTGCGGTGTTTTTCAATATTTTCTTCTGGATTTATTTGATGGACAGAGAATGATTTTTTACTTTGATTCATAAATACATTTCCGTCATCCGTCTGTGTCTGAACTTATCACATAAAGTAGAATTACAGACAATAGCTTGACTGAAACAATTTACAGAAGATTAATCTCCAGATGAATCTCGTCCTGGATTACAATCAATATGTGACACTTGATGATGATCTAAAACGGAACCGAACTTCGTGTAAATTATTCTGTTAACCTCAGCGGACTGTGTGTCAATATTTCACTTTGGAACATATCAGTCATATTGTCAGTTGTCTCTGTTAAACTGTCACTCTTGAGCACGTGGCTCTACCTGAGTATCCCGTTTTAAAGGCACGTTGCTCTACCTGAGTTTACCGTTTTATAGGCACGTGGCTCTACCTGAGTTTCCCGTTTTAAAGGTACGTGGCTCTACCTGAGTTTCCCGTTTTAAAGGCACGTGGCTCTACCTGAGTTTCCCGTTTTAAAGGCACGTGGCTCTACCTGAGTTTACCGTTTTATAGGCACGTGGCTCTACCTGAGTTTACCGTTTTAAAGGCACATGGCTCTACCTGAGTTTCCCGTTTTAAAGGCACGTGGCTCTACCTGAGTTTCCCATTTTAAAGGCACGTGGCTCTACCTGAGTTTACCGTTTTAAAGGCACGTGGCTCTACGTTTTAAAGGCAAACAATGCCAAGGGATTTGACGAAATGTTTTGTCATTCACAAAGTTGGTACAGTTTGGCCTGAAAATTACAACTTACGTAGATCTCGTAGTGTGTGTATAACACTGATACAGTGAGAGTGCGTGACATAGCGTAGTAAGAGAACGTGAATTGCATAAATGGTCACTTTTCATGGGCCATATTTATTTTAATAACATTCATTTATTTTTAAGTTATTCACACCTTGTCAACACAAACCTTCTTATATATTATGGACAAAACAAATTTCAGTTCCAGTGTTTATAGAGCAATGGTGGAAAATATTCTTGGAGAACCGATAGATATGTAAACTGGATTTAAAACACGAAATTTGACTTAAACTATTAAAAGTACATAATTTTACTTACAGAAGTGTAAAGTCTATTGTTGTTGCTAATTTATATGTTTGGGTAAATCTCCGTCCATTGGTTCATCAAGAGCTTCTTGAAACTGTGTCTCTTTACCAATGGTGTACGACTATGTGCCGGAGTCCGTAGATAGTTATATTAATGATTCAAGGATGAAAGACAGCAATAAGAGAGAAACACTGTATGATAATCAACCTACAGTCTACACGGGTGTGAAGCACAGGCTTTACCAATCAAAAGTAAAACAGTTGAAATTAGATCTCTGACTATAATCACTGAGGTTTAAAGGAGCATAATGTTGCTACAAATAACATTTTACGGAAGTGTCAAGAACAGGTTGGTTGTAGCGGTCCAAGTGATGAAGTGATCCTTCAGTCATCTCCTTATACTTATTACAGTGTAAATTTTACAGTAATTCCGTCCTCAGCAAACTGCCTATGTGTATCTGCAGATATCACCTACTCAAAGAATTAGTCCACAAAATATAGTGTGCAAACACCAACAAGGCAATCAAAGACAAAATCTCTTCAGTCCTAGAATAAACTGAGATCACAAGTCTGAATAAATAATAATCCAGATTTCTACTTTAAATGTATAAGCAATGGAGAATTGAGAATCCATTACACCAGATCTAAGGAAAATCCAATAAAGCTCAAGCTGAGAGAAAGTCAGTCCTAAGACGTATTGTATTCTGCTTAAGAACACAATCTGCTCACGCAGACCAGATGCATCACTGACCGCTCGTTGGCGCACGGTAGCGCGACGCACCGGTTCCCTCAGTAAACAATTATATTAACGCAGTCAGAGAATATTATGAAAATAATAAACATAGAAAAAAAAATATCAGTTATTTATTACAGAGGGCCTGAAGATTATCCCGGCTGTGAGACAATAAAAGTTATACTCTTGTAATAATGACGGTGACCAGAAATTTCACTCCTATCAATTTGATTCTGGTAATTTAACTCCTTGACAATTTTACGGTCGATAATTGCACTTCCCATATAAACAAAATTACATTTAAAGGAGCATTTATTTAAAATATATATATTAAAAACATTTATTAGAACTATTCAACATTCAGAGCTCATTTCAAGATGTAGTTCCAGTAGTTTGGTTTTACTTTTTAGGTATATGGACACAGTTGCATCTGTGACCATTTACCTAACATTTTGCAGGTAATTCTACCGTTATTACTAAATGTTAAAACCTGAGTGGACATTTACTGTGTCATGTTCAGAAATGCAAGCAATCATGTAACAATGAATTTCCCAATCTGAAAATCAAGAGTGTGCAGCTGATAAATTAAATCCCAACAACATTTAAAATTTTCATCACATACCCACTGTCTTATTTACACCAAGTTATTCAGACCTTAATCAATTGCAAATACTAGCATTTTATTTACGACATTTTCACTACAATCAAACTGCAGTAAATGTTCACCAGTACCATGGAATCTATTCATCAAGAATTTTGTAGATAGAGCGCTTCTGAGGAACCGGAAGTGCCCTCATTTTTGCTTGGTGTAATTTCATTATATTCTTACTTAATCACAATATGGATATTAGGTCTGGGAGGAGATGGTTGCATCCTTCAAGTTAGTTAATCTTTTACGAACTTTGGGTTTAATAAATGAAGAAATATAATGGTCCCGAGAATTGAGCCGTAATCCCCATCGTGCGTCAGGGTGAGGACTCAAGCTTTGTAAGGCTTCATTCCAAATTTCCTTTAACGTCTTAGATCCAACAGGTTTCTTCGTTCTCGGCTGTTTTAAAGTCGCGAGGTATACAGGGCCGGATTTAAACCTTGGGGGCCCTGGGCACTTTAGGTTTGGTTGGCCCTCAACATGGAAATTAAATTGAATTACAAATAAGAAATAAACTAAAATGAATGATAAACAGCACATTTCGAAAAATATATTTTAGGTTTCGATAGAGGCGTCTGATTTTATTTTTCTCAGTTTTATTGACTTCAAGAATAACTTTGACTATAATTTTCAGTTTGCAATATATTATATCTACACTATATAATAATTACCGATGTGTTTTCTTTAGTGTCACGTTTCCGGTATCTATCAAAATATACTTTTATATAATAATTTGCTAATGGGCCGACCGACCGACCGACCCACCGACCGACCGACCAACCGACCCACCGACCCACCGACCCACCGACCCACCGACCCACCGACCCACCGACCCACCGACCCACCGACCCACCGACCCACCGACCCACCGACCCACCGACCAACTAGACATTTAAGTTAAAATGTTGCAATTTATAAAAGGGAGAAATTGATTCAATTCTTCTTTTTGTAAAAATTAACCATATGAGGAGAAGGGCAGCTAATAACGGCCAAGAAAGGTTTCTTCACCTATTTTTTACATTTTAGTTAATTTACCTTGAGTCTTAAAGAACACTTTAAATATAATTATGTTATGGTTGTCCACCTCCAGGACACGTTAGTACAATCATGCAAAACCATCATATTTATTATATCTGTGTTTATTCACATCTTTGGCGTAGAAGTTCTAGGAGAAAAGATAGAAAAAAAGGGGTATTCTATTTACAGGGATAAAAATGTATCAAAGACTGATAGGACAACATCAAAAGAGAAATTTATTCTTATGAAAAAAATATGTACTGATGAAAAAAATTGATGACGATGAAAAAAATTTGTATTATAATGATTTCATATGGAATGTATAAAATATCACAAGAATAAAAAGTTTATGTTGCCTGGCTAAGATAAGACAAGTCTAAAAATTTAATTTCTCTGTAAAATTTAACCACAAATAGTTTAGTTTAATCTATCAAATTATAAAAAAAAATATTGAATATTAATTTGATCATAAAATTTCTAAAAAAAAAAAAAAATTCTCTCAAATAGTTTAGTATGATTTATTGAATAAATCAGCTGACTTTCTAGTAGTGATATAAATTACTGGTTTTCAGATAAGGGATAAAGTTGTGGACGTCACTGCAAAGTTTTTCTTTATTTTTTACATACTGCTGCATAAGTTGGTATTGTATTCACACTATATAAAATAAATACACACATACTTACACTTTACATACATATTTACCCAAATACATAAATACATACATAAATACACTTTTGAAGTCATTAGACTGGGATAAATAAATTTCTTGCATAATCTTTCCAATCTGCAGCAAATCACCAAATTTATAAATCAAACATTACATAAGTAACTGGAATTAGGAAACCATACATCACATTTATGCATCACATGATCACATTGTAATATCTGCAGAAAGTCTTTCTACACTTAGCATCTGCCAGATCTTCAACTAACTCATCGAACTCTAACTTCTTGAGGACACAGATCTGAACATCCAATAGGCACAGAGCACTTAGTCTTTCATGGGTCATTGTCGTTCTCAGATAATTATTTATCAGTGCCAATTTGCTGAACGACCTTTCTCCCGACGGTGCATCAGGTGGAGGTGGTCACCACATGAAACCTAAGAGGACCGTTGGTGCTACATGCTGGCCAGGTCCTCAAACCCAGTCCCTCTCACTTATATATTTTTCTAATTTATCTTTAAAGCTACCGAACATTTTAGCTTCATTGACGCTACAGATTGTTCAGTTCATGAACAACTTGTTGCTGAGGTAGTGCTGTTTTATATCCTTCCTGGTAATACACTGTCATAAACCTTTCATGCATAATACTTGAGTATTCACTACATGTGAACACAACTTCGTGTACGTCCTTTAATAAAAGCGAATCTGTTTTCTCGAGACTTGTAAAAATTATGAATGCAAACGATAAGTGTTTAAAATAAAACATCATCTTAATGTTTATTTTTTAATATGAGAAGTGAAATTGTCAGGGAGTTTAATTACTGAGAGTGAATTTTCCATGCACTCTTTTCATCCTCTTTCCTCTTTTTCTTCCTCTTTCTCCTTATTCGTCTATTCCTGTCTCGGCTTTTCCCTGACCTTACCATTCAAAGATGCATCTCATGTCCGCCCCTCAGGAAGGATCACTCACTCGAAAAGATCAGGGTGCTAGGGAGGGTCAGAATGTCAGGAAGGGTGGGAGAGCAGTCAGAGTGCCAGGGAGAGAGAGGGAGTCAGGGAAAGTGGGAGAATGCTACAGAGAGTAAGGGAGGGTGAGAGAAACTGAAAGGGGTCAGGAACAGAATAAGATGGTCAGGGAGAGTATAAGAGCGTAAGGGAGAATATGACAGGTTCAGGGGAGAGGGTGTGAAGATAAAAAATTACTGAGAGAAAAACCAATGTAGACTTAGTCAACAACAGAGGAAGAGAGGGCGAAGTGGGAAGAAGAGAGGGCGAGGTGGGAAGAAGAGAGGACGAGGTGGGAAGAAACGAGGGCGAGGTGGGAAGAAGAGAGGGCGAGGTGGGAAGAAAAGAGGGCGAGGTGGGAAGAAGAGAGGGCGAGGTGGGAAGAAGAGAGGGCGAGGTGGGAAGAATAGGGGGCGAGTTGGGAAGAAGAGAGGGCTAGGTGGGAAGAAGAGAGGGCGAGGTGGGAAGAAGAGAGGGCGAGGTGGGAAGAGGAGAGGGCGAGGTGTGAAGAAGAGAGGGCGAGGTGGGAAGAGTAAGTAAGTAAGTAAGTAAGTTTATTCAGGTATACACAAATACAGTTACATAGAATTATCATACATAGCAGCATATGTGTAGAGAACCTAGGATAACACAAAAAAGTCAGACAGAGTGACTTATTTCCATTGAGAGGACCAGGTGGGAAGAAGGGAGGACGAAGTGGGAAGAAGAGAGGGCGAAGTAGGAAGAAGAGAGGACGAAGTGGGAAGTAGAGAGAGGGGGAGGTGAGAAGAAGAGAGGACATGGGGCGGGGAAGAAGAGAAGGCGAAGTGCGGAGAGGAAAGAGAGAGATGGGACGTAAATAAGGGGAGGTGGGAAGTAAAGTGGGCGGGGTGAAGATGAAATGGGTGAGGTGGGGAGGAAAATTAGTGAGGTGCGGAGGAAAGAGGGCGAGGTAGGGAGGAAAGAGGGTGGGGAGGAAAGAGGGTGAGGTGGGGAGGTAAGTGGGTGAGGGGATGGAAAGAGGGTAAGGAGAGGAGGAAAGAGGGCTATGCGAAATGTAGGATGGAAGAGAGAAGTGAAGAAGGTGGAGGAGGGGAGATGTGAGGGAGGTAAAGGAGGGAAAGAAGAGGAGAAGTGAGAGAGGTGAAAAGGGGGAGAAGTGAGGGAGGGGAAGGAGGGGAGAAGTGAGGGAGGTAAAGGAGGGAAAGAAGAGGAGAAGTGAGAGAGGTGAAAAGGGGGAGAAGTGAGGGAGGGGAAGGAGGGGAGAAGTGAGGGATATATTAAGTCTTAAGAGTGAAGGAAGTGGGGTGAAGGGAGTGGATGAGAGGGAAGGGAATGATTAAGAGAATAATGAGAGGGAGTGAGTCGCTCACCTAATGAGAAGGAGAGGGTGATGGAAAGGTGATAACCAAGGTGCAAGCGGAGGAGGGGAAGGAAGAGAGTGAGTGAGGCAGAAGAGCAAGTAGAGAGGCTGGGTAGAGAAAAAAGAAGGTGAGCAGTGAAGCAGGCGGTGAGTAGTGAGGACGCAGGGTGAGTAAAGAGGCTGGAAGGTTGGGGGTAAGTGGTAAAGCAGGAAGGTGAGTAGTGAGGGTGAGTGGTAAAGCAGGAAGGTGAGTAGTGAGGGTGAGTGGTAAAGCAGGAAGGTGAGTAGTGAGGGTGAGTGGTAAAGCAGGAAGGTGAGTAGTGAGGGTGAGTGGTAAAGCAGGAAGGTGAGTAGTGAGAGTGAGTTGTAAAGCAAGGAAGGTGAGTAGTGAGAGTGAGTGGTAAAGCAAGGAAGGTGAGTAGTGAGAGTGAGTGGTAAAGCAAGGAAGGTGAGTAGTGAGAGTGAGTGGTAAAGCAAGGAAGGTGAGTAGTGAGAGTGAGTTGTAAAGCAAGGAAGGTGAGTAGTGAGAGTGAGTGGTAAAGCAGGAAGGTGAGTAGTGAGGGTAAGTGGTAAAGCAGGAAGGTGAGTAGTGGGGGTAAGTGGTAAAGCAGGAAGGTGAGTAGTGGGGGTAAGTGGTAAAGCAGGAAGGTGAGTAGTGAAGTGAGTAGTGAGAGTGAGTTGTAAAGCAAGGAAGGTGAGTAGTGAGAGTGAGTTGTAAAGCAAGGAAGGTGAGTAGTGAGGGTGAGTGGTAAAGCAGGAAGGTGAGTAGTGAGAGTGAGTTGTAAAGCAAGGAAGGTGAGTAGTGAGAGTGAGTTGTAAAGCAGGAAGGTGAGTAGTGAGAGTGAGTGGTAAAGCAAGGAAGGTGAGTAGTGAGAGTGAGTTGTAAAGCAAGGAAGGTGAGTAGTGAGAGTGAGTTGTAAAGCAAGGAAGGTGAGTAGTGAGAGTGAGTTGTAAAGCAAGGAAGGTGAGTAGTGAGAGTGAGTTGTAAAGCAAGGAAGGTGAGTAGTGAGGGTGAGTGGTAAAGCAAGGAAGGTGAGTAGTGAGAGTGAGTTGTAAAGCAAGGAAGGTGAGTAGTGAGGGTGAGTGGTAAAGCAAGGAAGGTGAGTAGTGAGGGTGAGTGGTAAAGCAAGGAAGGTGAGTAGTGAGGGTGAGTGGTAAAGCAAGGAAGGTGAGTAGTGAGAGTGAGTTGTAAAGCAAGGAAGGTGAGTAGTGAGGGTGAGTGGTAAGGCAAGGAAGGTGAGTAGTGAGAGTGAGTTGTAAAGCAAGGAAGGTGAGTAGTGAGAGTGAGTGGTAAAGCAAGGAAGGTGAGTAGTGAGAGTGAGTTGTAAAGCAAGGAAGGTGAGTAGTGAGGGTGAGTGGTAAAGCAAGGAAGGTGAGTAGTGAGGGTGAGTGGTAAAGCAAGGAAGGTGAGTAGTGAGGGTGAGTGGTAAGGCAAGGAAGGTGAGTAGTGAGGGTGAGAGGTAGATCCAGGAAGGTGAGTAGTGAGGGTGAGTGGTAAAGAAAGGAAGGTGAGTAGTGAGGGTGAGTGGTAAAGCAAGGAAGGTGAGTAGTGAGGGTGAGAGGTAGATCCAGGAAGGTGAGTAGTGAGGGTGAGTGGTAAAGAAAGGAAGGTGAGTAGTGAGGGTGAGTGGTAAAGCAGGAAGGTGAGTAGTGAGGGTGAGTGGTAAAGAAAGGAAGGTGAGTAGTGAGGGTGAGTGGTAAAGCAAGGAAGGTGAGTAGTGAGAGTGAGTGGTAAAGCAAGGAAGGTGAGTAGTGAGGGTGAGTGGTAAAGAAAGGAAGGTGAGTAGTGAGGGTGAGTGGTAAAGCAGGAAGGTGAGTAGTGAGGAAGAAGGAGAAATGCAAGTAAATCAACGTGAACTACAGACACCATAAACGAAGTAAATAGGAAAGTATTATATGTAAATTCTTGGGTTGAGGTGTTTACAAATATTCGTTCCAGATAACAAGAAAAAGAAAGAATTCTGAAATATGTCAACTAAAATGTGTATTACACCAATAAATAAAAAACAATGCTCTAGTATTAACTTCCCACCACACGACTTGAAAATAAACAGGAAATAAAAGCAACCTAAGCATGACATTACATTCGAACTCCAGAATTGTTTTGATTCCAGTAAGTGAGAAAAAGTATGGCAAGAAATGGCAAAGAATAATCCACTACGTCAGAGCCATAGTAAACTCGCAGCTGAGACTCATGCAGTGTTTGCAGCTTTCACTGAGACCTACATATATGGCTGCTTTGACAACGAAAAACAGATACCTGGGTAAGATCTACTCAAGAAACCAACGAAGAAAAACATGCTTCAAAGGGGCGGAGCGGCTGTTTAAGTCACTTTTTGATAATGAGATTCTTACCAAAACACAAGATACACTCTAAGCTTTGTCATCACAAACTGAAAATCATAATGTATTTATTATACTTTTATACATGGAGCCAAGTATTGTGTTTTTTTTATTTTATTTTTTATCTAAATTCTTACAGTTTTTTGAGAGTGTAAAGGGTAACTGTCCTATATGTTGTATAAAAAGTTTCGTGACGATCAAGCTTCCTACAATAACTTATGTGGCTATACTTCTTTCACAGTCCGTAAACAGGAGCAGTGTCTAAAGTTTTAGTCACTGATACATGATAAATAAAGAAAAAAAAATTCCAATGAGGAGATGTAATAAAATACATTGTTTGTTCATTCTCTCCCCCTTCCTCCCCCCCCCAAAAAAAAAAATTGTTTTTTTTGTGGAGTTAGGATATTTTTTTTTTTCAAAGTTTTGGCCCTTCACTGCCCCAAGAGGAAAAAATGTGAGTACCATCTGCCAATATCAACTCACTTGTTTATAAAACAATGACTCCTGAATATCTACTGTAAAAATCTTCTTTATTTATGTCATATATGTCTACATGATATATATTGTAACTGCAATAACACGCTTTAGACAAAAAAAAACGGAACTGAGACAGTCACCTAAATGTAGTCAGATTTATGCATTATTTTCAGTAGAGTTAGCCCAAATTCTATTTTTTGTTCATTTTGTTGGTACACGCACTACCAAACCCGATACTAGGACCCATCAGCAAATTGCAAATCAGAGACGTGCGAAGAGGACGACTCAACAAACTTCTCATAGTAAAAGAAATAAAAAGCACTGTGTTGAAGGTGACTGCATCATACAGACTCCAGGAGAGACAGGAAGAATGTACTGAGGAATGTAAAAAAATTAAAAACACTTATTTTCTATATGCAAAATCTTGGGAAAAAAGCATTTCTAGAATTTGACCCTTGGTTAAAGGAGATGGTACTTGCACGGACGTCAACAAAGAAATAAGTAAGATAAAATCACAGTGTTACTCTGTTCAGTAAGCAATTAATCGAAACTCTGACATCTCCATAATTTCCAACATAGCCCTAACCTTTGAAAGACAGATGTCATCCCAGAGTCCTGAAATACTATGTATATAGCACCACTCCAAAAAAGATGGAAGAAAAACAACAGAAAAAGGCTATACACCGATAGCACTGATGTCCAATATTTTCAAAATATTCGAAATAATTTTGAGAAGCATGACTGCTGAAAAATCGTTTTTGTAACACTTGTGCAACACCAACCAACGTGGGTTTAGAACAGGATTCTGTTGCCTCTTTCAACTGCAAGATTATTACAGTATAGTTTTGAAAACACTGGAAGACTCGAAATGTGTAAAAGCCTTCGATAAGTAGATTATGGTGAAATAGAACACAAAATGTGCTGAAAAAAAAGGTAACGGGAAAGTAGGCAGATGCGTATCTCTCTTTCTTGCAAAAACAACCAAAAGAATAATAGTTGACAAAATATAACCAGATGCTACCACAAGTGTGAAGTTCTCTCCCCCAAGGCACAGTAATAGCCTCAGTTCTCTCTTTCTCATTCTCATAATCGACATACAGACAAAATCATGTCACTGCATTATATATTGCAGACGATACTACAGTTTATGAGTAGCAGACAATGAGAACGCAGCAAATCTTTAAGTTAATATAAACCAAGTCTCTCAGTGAGGCATGTAAATTTAAATAAAAAACTGGAATGGGATATAAAATAAACTCAAACCACTCTACGGAGATTAATGTGAGGGACTGAGGTGTGATACTATCAGGAGATCTCACATTTATGAATCCCAAATGAATTATTATTACAATCACAAATGAAATAATAGGCCGGATAACTAACTATAGCCTTCAAAAGAAGGGATGTCAAGTCGATGATGATATTATTTAAGTTATTTGTTCTCTAAAGAATGGAATTCTGTTATTTACGAAGAGTCCGTTTTAATTTACGCGTAATTACAGATCGGGAGAATGTTCAGGAAACATTTAATGGCTGTGAAATATCAGTAAAGTACCTAAATTTTTGAGAATACTCGAAATCTCTAGAACCGTATTCCATGGAACGTAGGAGAGAGAGAGAGAGAGAGAGAGAGAGAGAGAGAGAGAGAGAGAGAGAGAGAGAGAGAGAGAGAGAGAGAGAGAGAGAGAGAGAGAGAGAGAGAGAGAGAGAGAGAGAGAGAGAGAGAGAGAGAGAGAGAGAGATACATCATAATTTACATATAGAAAATTTCTAAGAGATTGTTCCTAATCTGTATACCAAAATCACTCAGCACAATTACAAGAGGTTTGGCAGATGGTTCAGACTAACCCCCCCCTTCCAAAAAAAATGAAAAGAAGGATGTTTAATGAGCATACTAGAGGTTAGCTTATCAAATGTGAAGATACCAAAACTCCTCAACAGCCTCCTGTTTTCAGCCTGGCTGAGGTAGATACACTGAACTGCGTGTAGCTATCACCAACAGCCTGGGTGATGCTGCCTCAGCACTGAAGTCTGGTCTGGTACCAAACCTCAGGGTGGTAATCTTTGAAATCGTCTTCGGGTGATGCTGAGTAGTGAAGCTGGAGGGTGAGTAGTGCGGCTGGAGGGTGAGTAGTGTGGCTGGAGGGTGAGTAGTGTGGCTGGAGGGTGAGTAGTGTGGCTGGAGGGTGAGTAGTGTGGCTGGAGGGTGAGTAGTGTGGCTGGAGGGTGAGTAGTGTGGCTGGAGGGTGAGTAGTGTGGCTGGAATGTGAGTGATGAGACTGGAGGGTGAGTGATGAGACTGGAGGGTGAGTGATGAGACTGAAGGGTGAGTGGTGAGACTGGAGGGTGAGTGGTGAGGCTGGAGGGTGAGTGATGAGACTGGAGGGTGAGTGATGAGACTGAAGGGTGAGTGGTGAGACTGGAGGGTGAGTGGTGAGGCTGGAGGGTGAGTGATGAGACTGGAGGGTGAGTGATGAAACTGAAGAGTGAATGATGAGACTGGAGGGTGAGTGATGAGACTGGAGGGTGAGTGGTGAGACTGGAGGGTGAGTGGTGAGGCTGGAGGGTGAGTGATGAGGCTGGAGGGTGAGTGATGAGACTGGAGGGTGAGTGATGAGACTGGAGGGTGAGTGATGAGACTGGAGGGTGAGTGGTGAGGCTGGAGGGTGAGTGGTGAGGCTGGAGGGTGAGTGATGAGACTGGAGGGTGAGTGATGAGACTGGAGGGTGAGTGGTGAAACTGGAGGGTGAGTGGTGAGGCTGGAGGGTGAGTGATGAGACTTGAGGTGAGTGGTGAGGCTGGAGGGTGAGAATGGAGGGTGAGTGATGATACTGGAGGGTGAGTGGTGAGGTTTAAGTGTGAGTAGTGAGGCTGGAGGGAAGGTAGTGTGGTTGGAATGTGAGTAGTGAGAATGGAGAGGGGAGTAGTGAGGGTGAGTAATGTGGGTGAGTAGTGAGCATGAGCAGTGACGCTCGAGGGTGGGTAGTGAGGCTGGAGTGTGAATATTGAGGGTTAGTGAGACAGGAGTGTGAATAGTGAGGGTTAGTGAGACTGGAGTGTGAATAGTGAGGGTTAGTGAGACTGGAGTGTGAATAGTGAGGGTAAGAAGTGAGGGATGAGTAGCGATGTTGTAGGACGTGTAGGGAGAATCACACGCGTGAACAGTAACATCCGAGTTGAATAGTGAAACAAGAGGGAGAATAGTGAGGCAGAAGGATGATGAGTGAGGCAAGAGGGATAATAGTCAGACAGGAGGGTGATGAGTGAGGCAGGAGGGAAAATAGTGAGGCAGAAGGGTGATCAGTGGAACAAGAGGGAGAGTTGTGAGGCACGAGGGTGAGTAGGAGCAGAGCGAGAAGTTAGACAGGAGAGTGAGTAGTAAGGCAAGAAGGTGAGTAGTGAGGCAGGAGGGTGAGAAATGAGACAGAAGGGTGAGTAATGAGGAAGGAAGGTGAGGAACATCATTAACGAGACAACCAGTAGGGAACCGTGCACAATCTGCTCAGCTGAGGCAGCTCAAGGTGAAATTTCACACCCATGGGTTAATTTAGTTAAGTCATAAAGAGGAGTGCAGTCACTCGTGAGCGTCGCTCTCTACATCCTTCAGCCAGTCATTTCTGAAAACGCTCGCAGTTTTTCAGCTTTTCACCACATCAGAACATAATGACGGAGCCCTGTATAGTGGAGTCAGTGGAGACTTCAATCATTTGTAGATATATAGGTGGACGAGACCCAGGAGCGAAAGAAGGTTATGTCTATGAGGTGGGCCAGTTGTTAATAATAGGGTCATAAAGGTTATCCTCACTCTTAAAATATCATGGCGTTGCTGTGTCAGACAAATGTTATTGAATCAATCATATATAATACTTATAATCGTCTCCCTGTGTTAGATTGATAAAGCTTCCCAAGAAGGCGAAAAGTCTCTTCAGTAAAGATACCTAGGTGTTGCATGTGTGTTATTCGTCAGCTTGTCGGTATATCTAGTATATAGTTTTGCTTCAATGATCAAAGGACGTTCCTAAGTGCAACACCCAGACTGCTCCTTCAGAGTGCAAACATTATACTTCACAACTCCTAAACTTAAATCTGGCTAACAGTTTCTTCTAGATATTTATAGTAAACTCTCTTGGTTTATAGGTTTACTTTGTCACAGCAGCTCATGTGGATGTTTACTCTGTAATTTTTGAATCTTGTACCTACTGAATCACAGATAATTTTAGTGTTATTTCCGAGGCTTTCTAATGTTCCATTATTATATTCTTCTTGTTTAATTCGTATAGACACTCTTCGAGGGGCGCTTACTGACATGTTTTCTTTTTTTTTTTTTAACTTTTATGTGCTTACCATTTCTAACTATTAAATATATACAAATCCTTTGTAAGTATAAGTGTAACGAGGGTAGTTTTACTTCAGTCTCAGACACAAACCTGGAAGAACTTAGACTTAAGAGATATACATAAAACATTTGTGAAACATTTCTTCAGACCGAGCCACAGCATGTGGTGGGACAACGAAGGAAAATATTTCTCATAACCACCCTGAGTTCAAGTGAAATCCTGGCCATGACTTTGGTAGTACAGCACACTAGTAGCTCTTAAAACGATTCACTACACCTTTTTCAAGTAAGAATTCAAGTCTACAGACACGAAGGCCCGTCATAAATACTGAGATAAAAGCACTTTTTGACCTTTCTTTGATAAATAGACTATTAATAAATATTAACCAATAAATTTGTTGGCTATCTGTATACTTTTAGTTATAAAAGCCCGTTCTTAGTCTATTGTGATGTATGATAGCATACAGTAATCTATGCGTGGTAATTTTAAATGGCATGCATATATATTTTTAGTAAATATAATTTATTATTGTAAAGTCGCGTCAGTGTAGCCAGTGAAAATTCCTGTATCGACAGCTAATTTGCTTCTAAGATGAACCATGTTAATATTCCATAATAACTATTTTACTTTAATGAATGTGTTGCAAATAACCAAATAACAAAAAGGCCCAGTACTGTGACTGGAACAATACACAAATAACCCTCTCTATTTCCTTTCCTTCTACCTCTCTTGTCCCGTCCCTGTCTGCTGGCATATATATACTGCCTCCATCTATCCTTTCTGTTAGTGTGACTTTGTAAATGGTCCAAGTCGGACCAAAACGTCGTCGTAAGCTCCTCTCTCCTATGTGCGGGGAATGTGCTGCATTATGGAATGTGTAGCACTTTCCACAATTATTGTAAATGAGTTTTCTGTTATTTGATAACAATAATAAATATATGCGCATGCATTACTTCGCAGCTTTTGTGAGTGTAAATGATGACTCGCCATTACTTGACCAGATAGTTGTGTCTCAGCTGGTACACAACACTGTCCTGTGTCTGCACCAGCCATTAAACTCACCAGAAAATGTGATAATCATACTGTTTTATTGTAAACCGAAAATTGCAAAATAATTAATTCAAAGGATTTCATTTAACTTCCGAATAACTATAAAATTTTAGTTGTGAATTAATTAAATTTTGAATAATAATTTATACTGACTGTATTAAAAAAAAATAGTTGTTGTTTCTTTGTTTAGCCATCGCCATTAAAGTGAAAAACAGGCCTTAAGTATCATGTATATTCTACGTCATTTTTGTTGTAAATTAATAAATTTAATGATTCTGTATATAAAGTTGTAGTAATGGTTCTGCTGATCCCATACTTTTGTTATCACTGGGATCACTCGGGCTACAAGGAGCCCCGAATTTAATATCCTTTGAGGGTCGACAGGCCCTCTCCGAGACTCGTTCTCAGGGTCGGCCAAATTTAAAAAAAAAATAATTTTTTCTTATGAAAAGATAGAGAATCTTTTCCCGATCATAATGACACCAAAAATATGAAATTTGATGGAAAACTTACAGAATTATGCTCTCGCGAAGTTAGCGGTCTCGGCAATGCTTACTGATCGGCGATTTTGCCCACTTTGAGCCCCATTTTCGGCCAGTTCCACTGTACTAGTCGACAAAAAACATGAATATTTCGCTAGAACTCCATTGTTTCTATTGAATGAGTGCAAGAAACCACCCATTTGCCAATTTCAACTATCCAGTACAGTGGTCAGAATTTAGCAATTTTGCCAATTTCACACAAATTTCAAAAGATGTCAATTTCCGAATAGGGTCCAGAACAAACAAGAAATACATTCCTGGCACTAAAATGACATTTTCTCTGTTCATTAGTTACGTCTCAAGGCCCCTCTTACATTCTTTTGCTTTCCACTTTGAATTTTTATTCTCACAAAAAATAGAAGATTTACTGTTATGCAGACTACTGCATTAGTGTAAAAAATGGTATGAATCATATTGGCGCACTTGCAAAAGAATATTAGACTCACCAGTTGACGTGTATTGGACGCATGGCATAATTTGTTTACTTTTGAACTTTGGTAAAAATCGAACATTTCTGCTACTTTGAGCACAATTTCAAGGTACTTGTCATTGTAAAACCAGTCAAAATCATCTCAATTTCTATGATATGCCTTCCATTCTATAAAATGAGACCAAGAAAACTAGAATACAGCAATAATTACCATACGAAAATACAGTGTAAAGTCGCTGTTTTATTCCAAAAAAACGGTCAAAGTTTTTTTCTCATTATGCACTGTGTGCTGCAGGATTTTTTTATACCATGCACACTGATCACATAGACCCATTCTTTTATATGGAGGCCTACCAGCTTTCTCCCACTAGATTTGAGGGCGCTAGAATTTAGGCATACTAGTACGTCAAAAACCCTGGGTCGTAAGCCGTACTAGTACGTCCGAAACCCTCAAAGGGTTAATTTTCTCCTGATTGCATATATGCTTTACAGACATATCCAAGAGCTGCCACGAGTCGATCACCTTATAATAATGTCACTGGGCAAG
This sequence comes from Cherax quadricarinatus, assembly GCF_038502225.1. Lineage (NCBI taxonomy): Eukaryota > Metazoa > Arthropoda > Malacostraca > Decapoda > Parastacidae > Cherax > Cherax quadricarinatus. The sequence goes on from NC_091313.1 coordinate 14,070,778, forward strand.
CCAAAAGAAAAAAATGAAGTAAGCTCTGAACTACTTGGCCACGATCCCAGTTTCCCTTTTTTTTCAATAGAGGAACAGGTGACAACACAGTTTTTTTTTGCGTTAAATATCGTGTCATTTTCTTCTACAAATTCTAGCATCATCTATTATTTGTCTTCCTGTCCAAAAGCATGTTAAGATGATCTAACAGCTGCCAGAGGCAAGAGTGACGTGCTCTTAACACATGCTGCCATGGGTTGTGTAAATATTGTGATTCTGTATGAATCACAATATTTAATTGCCATCGATTAAAAGACTTTTTTTCTTCTTTACTTCCATCTATTTTTTTAAATAGTTAAATCACGCTTGTGTCAAAACTCTTGCCCCCCGTGAATAATTAAGGCTTCATAATGTTTTTTTTTTTTTTTTAAATTTTTCGAGTCTGGGCTTGAGGTATTGAGATAGAGCACTTGAACGTGCTATCAATGACTTCTTCAAAATATGAGAGCAAAGACTGATGTAACATTACTGAAAAAAATATTTGGAATATCGGTTGATAGTTTTTCATTGGTTCACTAAGACCGAGTCATATTGTGTCTGGTATTTTACTGAATTCCCTGCTGTCATTAATGATAATTTCATTCTCTTTAAGCAAGAGGCGAAACTGATTTTGGGTTACTCTTTAATTTCGAGGATGACTTCTTCTTTGGAGTGCGCAGCCATTATTTCATGTCTAGTCAAGGGTTACCAGCGTGAAGGACAATGTGTTACAAGATATATCAATTGAGAGGACCGAACGTAGAGTGAAATCACTATAGCTGAGTGAAGGACGTCCATCATTTGGGAAGAACTCGTTTAGCACTTCCTTCATGTACCCAGATCAATACACTTACGGTGGGTACAGAACGTTTAAGTGTGAAAACCACAAGTTTACAGTAAGTGCTTATCCAAGGTTTATACCATAATACGGTAAAGAGGATACATTAAAAGATGGGGTGGTAGGGGAAGTGGAATATTCAAACGGCTTCAGGAAGAAATGCAAATATTCTTCCTTGAAGCCTTTTTATCCACTTCTCCGAGGCTATGGGTCCCACAATTTACACCAGAGGTGGACCCCATCATACTTAAAGACCTATAATATTCATATCTTGTATTTGTGTTCTAGCAATAGATATATTTAGAATTATCCTGTAGTATTGTGAAATATACACCACCAACACATAGGACTTCAATCTCAGCCAGGAGTGTGTCGTCCATCACGTAAGATTAAATAATAAATATGGTACCTCATTCGCAATACAGTATACGTTTGCATATTGATATATTAAAAGCAGTAAATAAATAGTCGAAGTTGTTAGATATTAGTCGTACTTTCATTATCCTAATGAATCAAGTGGTCAATGCTTTGTTTTTATGTAGAATTAACACACATTACATTAATGAATTCACACAGTGTATATCCCAGTAGTGCGGAGGTGGAAGGATTACTGACGAGAGGTCTTCTTACCTGAGTTGAATACCTAAAAATATCAACGCTGATCTAATTGTGAGTGGGAGTTACAGTATAAAAAGAGAATACATTGAGGGAAGTGTACACAAAATGCGGTAAACAAAGCTTGTAGTACACTAAATGTGATATAATAATGGTAGTACAGCATTAAGAGATCTATCAGAGAAGCAACACCTGCCACACTCACAGTCTTATCAGATAGGAAACATCTGCCACACTCACATATAAAGGTTCGACATCTGCCACACATACAATTGAAAAGTCTCATATGAAAGGAAATACCTGCCTCCCTAACACCTATCTGACAGGTAATACCTGCTTCCCTTACACTTAATAATAGAGGAAAAGCCTACCACGTTTTCATATATCACAGAGACAACAACTGTCAAGTCCACACACATATTACCAAGTCAGTTCCTCATACGTTCATATATATCAAAAAGAGAACATATGTCATATTCTCACATATCAGATACAACACCGGCTACTCTTACACATTAAGGCAACATCTGTGACACAGCTGAGACAACACCATTCACTCTCTCTCTCTCTCTCTCACACACACACACACACACACACACAAAAGCAAACACACACACACACACACACACACACGCACACACACACACACACACATACACACACACACACACACACACACATACACACACACACATACACACACACACACACACACACATACACACACACACACACACACACATAATATATATATATATATATATATATATATATATATATATATATATATATATATATATAAATATATATATATATATATACCTGAAAGGCGATAACCTGGCAGGTATCGCCTCTCTGATCTCTGACAACATGGCATATGTTACCTTTAATATATATGTGAGAATGGCAGGTGCTGCTTTTGATGTGTTGGGGTGGCAGCTGTTGTGTGTGTACATTCATATATATATATATATATATATATATATATATATATATATATATATATATATATATATATATATATATATATATATATATATATATATATATATATATATATATATATATATATATATATATATATATATATATATATATATATATATATATATATATATATATATATATATATATATATATATTTTTTTTTTTTTTCAACCAACCGGCCGTATCCCACCAAGGCGGGGTGGCCCAAAAAGAAAAACGAAAGTTTCTCTTTTTAAATTTAGTAATTTATACGGGAGAAGGGGTTACTAGCCCCTTGCTCCTGGCATTTTAGTCTCCTCTTACAACACGCATGGCTTACGGAGGAAGAATTCTGTTCCACTTCCCCATGGAGATAAGAGGAAATAAACAACAACAAGAACTAGAAAGAAAATAGAAGAAAACCCAGAGGGATGTGTATATATACATATATATGCTTGTACATGCATGTGTAGTGTGACCTAAGTGTAAGTAGAATCACTTGGCAGGACGGTAGTACCTCCCTGGGCGGTTGCTGTCTACCAACCTACTGGTCAATTAGCAAGAACTCATTTAAAATTAAGTCCTTTCTAAAAATTTCTCTTATACGTTTAAAGATATATTTTTTCATTAATGTTGATGTAAAAATTATAATTTTGCACCAAAATGAACTTAGAAAACTTACCTAACCTTATTATAACAAGCGCAATTTATTTTAGCCTAACCCAACTAAATATATTTTAGATTTGTTTACAGTAATTTAATACTAAACTAACACAGTGAAATATATTTTTTTCGTTAGGTTCAGAATGATTTTGGCGAAATTCTTGCCTACACAAATTTTCACTTGTCCTATATGGCAAGATGAGCGTTGCTATTTAAGGCAAGATCACAAGTTCTGCCTATTCGGCACGACATATATATATATATATATATATATATATATATATATATATATATATATATATATATATATATATATATATATATATATATATATATATATATATATTTATATTTATATGTATATATATATATTTATATATATATATATATATATATATATATATATATATATATATATATATATATATATATATATATATATATATATATGTCGTGCCGAATAGGCAGAACTTGCCATCTTGGCTTAAATAGCAACGTTCATCTTGCCAAATAGGACAAGTGAAAATTTGTGTATGCAATAATTTCGCCAAAATCATTCTGAACCTAACGAAAATGATATATTTCACTGTGTTTGTCTAGTATTAAATTATTGTAAACAAATCTAAAATATATTTAGTTGAGTTAGGCTAAAATAAATTGTTCTTGTTATAATAAGGTTAGGTATGTTTTCTAAGATTCTTTTGGTGCAAAATTAAAAATTTTTACATTAACATAAATGAAAAAAATATATCTTTATACGTGTAAGAGAAAATTTCAGAAAGGACTTAATTTTAAATGAGTTCTTGCTAATTGACCAGTTTTACATATTCGACACGACATATATATAAATATATATATATATATATATATATATATATATATATATATATATATATATATATATATATATATATATATATATATATATATATATATATATATATATATATATATATATATATATATATATATATATATATATATAAATATACAAAACAACCACTGTGAAAGAATAGAGAAATTCCAAGCGCTTTCGTGACTACTTACATTATCAAGGAACAATGAAAGTAAAGCATCAAAGGAAGGTATATAAAGGGGTAGCCCACACCTCACTATCACCTTTCTCTTCACTGATCAAGTCTCGCAAGTTAAAAATTCGACTTAATTTTTTAAAAAATTGTTTATATGAACAAGTTCTGCCCAAGTCTCTTTTAGCCAATATCATCCTTGACATGAGAGATCGTCCGTTTGATGATTTTATGAGAATTATTCTTCAGAAACATATTGAAATAACTAAAATACAGGAGAAGGAAGCATTCAAAATATTGAGAAACAAAAAAATACTCTTTTAATCAGGCTATTCCATCAGAATGGAAACACAGTCTGTTGGATCATTCTTATAATAAACTCAGAAGAATTTGTAATGAACTCAAAAACAAACTACAAAGAAAATTAGACATTTTAATTGAAAATAGTGATTGGACAAAGCATGCTAATAACAATTTTGTAATTAACTTATCAGATGAAATTTTAGACAAACATACAACTGCTGCTCTAGGTTTTGGCCTAAGTTTTGAAACTTCAAAAAAACTTTATAATGTTGAAATTGCAAAAGCCTTTTGTAACTTTGAAAAATTTTCTGATTTATCCAATGATGAAATTAATATTAGTAAAGGAATGGTATATAGCTCTATGTTAAAACCAAACATTCCCAATTGCCCTCAAAGATTCTTTAAGTCTTATGATACACTTAATAACAATAAAAATTTGCGCCTTACTAAAGCAGACAAAATAAATGCAATAGTAATTATGAAAGAAAATGATTACCAAGAAAAAATTAATAATCTCTTAGATGATACTAAAACCTATTCTAAACTTAGAAAAAAATCCCCTAGAAACCGTTAACAGCAATTTCAATAAAACAATAAAACTTCTACTGAAAGGCAAAGATGAATTAGTCAAACAATTAACTTCCACTAATCCATCTTTAATTTACATGTATGGACTAATTAAAACACACAAACCAGGGAATCCAGTCAGACCAATTATTAGCTCCATAGGGTCAGTTTCATATAAATTATCCAAATGGCTTGTTAATATTTTGAGTCCTATTGTTGGCAAAATTTCTAACTTTAATGTTAAAAATAACATAGATTTAGTTGATAAATTAAGCTCCTTGACTAACTTAAATGATTTTAACATGGTTAGTTTTGATGTTACTTCCTTGTTTACGAAAGTTCCTGTTGATGATTTATTAAGTTTCTTATCTGAAGAACTCGTTAACTATGATTTACCATTGCCAGTTCCTATTATCATTAAACTTATTAAACTTTGCATTGTTGATGCAAAATTTGTATTTAATGATAAGTTTTACACTCAGAAGTTTGGTATGGCAATGGGAAATCCTCTTTCACCTGTTCTTAGTAACCTATACATAGAATTTTTTGAAACAAGACTGCTTAAAACAATCCTCCCTAATAGAGCAAAATGGTTCAGATATGTTGATGATATTTTGTGTCTTATGCCCAAAAATGTAGATATACACAATTTCCTTGGCAAATTAAATAGCTTAGCCCATTCTATAAACTTTACTATTGAATTTGAAGAAAATAACTCATTGCCTTTTCTAGATGTTTTAATTATTAGGAGTAATAATGAATTCAAATTTAAAATTTACAGAAAACCTACATATAACTGTTCCTATGTCCACTATTATTCTTCGCATCAAGATAGAGTCAAACTGTCTGTTTTCTCATCAATATTTTTGAGAGCTTTACGAATTTGTAGTCCAGAGTTCATAGATGAGGAAATATCCAAAATTTATGAAATAGGTAATGATTTGAAATACCCAAGAAATGTAATTGATAAATCTTTTAAAGTTGCTAGAAATACTTTTTACAATCCAAAAAGGGACAACCAGCCTTATTCAACTAAAAATATGTTGGTTCTCCCTTACCATGAAAACTTGGTTGATATGCCTTCTCTTCTTAAGACTTTTAATATTAAAGTTGTATTCAAAAATCTTGATACAGTAAAAAAAACTTTTGATAAAGAATTCCCCCCAAAATGCTGATGGATGTGTCTGTAAGATTCCTTGTAAAATTTGCGATAAAGTTTATTACGGTCAAACTGGTAAAAATCTCGAACTAAGATTAAAACAACATAAATATAGCATTAGAACTGGACAAGATTCCAATGCTCTATTTATTCATGTAAGAGATTTTAACCATCCAATTGATTTTCAAAAAGTTGAGAAAGTAATATCAAGCAAGTCCATGGTCGACAGGAATATAATTGAATCTTGTTTCATAAAAAGCAGTTTTGACAATAATATGAATATTTCCTTTGGTTTATATAAATTAGATCCATTTATAATTAATAGAATTTGGGAAGAATTTAATAATACATTGAACAAATAATAATTTTTAAAATTCTTATTTCTTGGGTAGAATAGTTTGTTGGTGGGTTGTGTGAAGGACCTGTCTAGTTGGGCCGGCGGGCCTGCTGCAGTGTTCCCTTTCTCATGAGTCACGCGTCAGGTGTTCCTTTGTTGTGGGATCTGATAGTGAGGTGTGGGCTACCTCTTTATATACCTTCCTTTGATGCTTCACTTTCATTGTTCCTTGATAATGTGAGTAGTCACGAAAGCGCTTGGAATTCCCCTATTCTTTCACAGTGGTTGTTTTGCATATTCTGAAATCACCTGTTTACTGTGATCTTATTGCATATATATATATATATATATATATATATATATATATATATATATATATATATATATATATATATATATATATATATATATATATATATATATATATATATATATATATATATATATATATATATATATATATATATATATATATATATATATATATATATATATATATATATATATATATATATATATATATATAAATATATATACATATGTCGTGCCGAATATGTAAAACTGGTCAATTAGCAAGAACTCATTTAAAATTAAGTCGTTTCTAAAATTTTCTCTTATACGTTTGAAGATACATTTTTTTTCATTAATGTTAATGTGAAAATTTCTAATTTTGCTCCAAAAGAATCTTAGAAAACATACCTAACCTTATTGTAACAAGAACAATTTATTTTAGCCTAACGCAACTAAATATATTTTAGATTTGTTTACAATAATTTAATACTAAACAAACACAGTGAAATATATTTTTTTCTTTAGGTTTAGAATGATTTTGGAGAAATTATTGCATACACAAATTTTCACTTGTCCTATATGGCAAGATGAGCGTTGCTATTTAAGCCAAGATCGCAAGTTCTGCCTATTCGGCACGACATATATATATATATATATATATATATATATATATATATATATATATATATATATATATATATATATATGTGTGTGTGTGTGTTCTGAAATCACCTGTTTACTGTGATCTTATTGCATATATATATATATATATATATATATATATATATATATATATATATATATATATATATATATATATATATATATATATATATATATATATATATATATATATATACATATATATATATATATATATATATATATATATATATATATATATATATATATATATATATATATATATATATAAATATATATACATATGTCGTGCCGAATATGTAAAACTGGTCAATTAGCAAGAACTCATTTAAAATTAAGTCCTTTCTAAAATTTTCTCTTATACGTTTAAAGATACGTGTGTGTGTGTGTGTGTGTGTGTGTGTGTGTGTGTACACACACAACATCTGCCACCCCAACACATCAATAGCACCTGCCAGGTTATCCCATATCAGAGGCAAAAACCTTCCAAACATGCATGTCAGAGGGAAAAACCTGCCACGCTCATGCACATCAGCGGCAAGAACCTGCCACACTCCTGCATATCAGAGGCAAAAACCTGCCACACCCATGCATATCAGAGACAAAAACCTTCCACACTCATGCATATCAGAGGCCAAAACGTCCCACACTCATGCATATCAGAGGCAAAAACCTGCCACACTCCTGCATATCAGAGGCAAAAACCTGCCACACTCCTGCATATCAGAGACAAAAACCTGCCACACTCCTGCATATCAGACACAAAAACCTGCCACACTCCTGCATATCAGACACAAAAACCTGCCACACTCCTGCATATCAGAGACAAAAACCTGCCATACTCATGCATATCAGAGGCAAAAACCTTCCAAACATACTTATCAGAGGCAAAAACCTGCCACACTCCTGCATATCAGGCAAAAACCTGCCATACTCATTCATATCAGAGGCAAAAACCTGCCACACTCCTGCATATCAGAGGCAAAAACCTTCTACACATACATATCAGAGGCATAAACCTGCCACACTCCTGCATATCAGAGACAAAAACCTGCCATACTCATTCATATCAAAGGCAAAAACCTGCCACACTCCTGCATATCAGGCAAAAACCTGCCATACTCATTCATATCAGAGGCAAAAACCTGCCACACTCCTGCATATCAGAGGCAAAAACCTGCCATACTCATTCATATCAGAGGCAAAAACCTGCCACACTCCTGCATATCAGAGGGAAAAACCTGCCACACTCCTGCATATTAGAGACAAAAACCTGCCACACTCCTGCATATCAGAGGGAAAAACCTGCCACACTCCTGCATATTAGAGACAAAAACCTGCCACACTCCTGCAGATCAGAGGGAAAAACCTGCCACACTCATACATATCAGAGGCAAAAACCTTCTACACATACATATCAGAGGCAAAATCCTTCCACACATACATATCAGAGGCAAAAACCTGCCATACTCATGCATATCAGAGGGAAAAACTTTCCACACCTACATATCAGAGGCAAAAACCTGCCATTCTCATGCATATCAGAGGCAAGAACCTTCCACACATGTATATCAGAGGTTAAAACCTGCCACACTCCTGCATATCAGAGGCAATAACCTGCCACACTCCCACATTTCAGAGGCAAAAACCTGCCACACCCATGCATATCAGAGGCAAAAACCTGCCATACTCATTCACATTAGAGGCAAAAACCTGCCACACTCCTGCATATCAGAGACAAAAACCTGCCATACTCATGTATATCAGAGGCAAAAACCTTCCACACATACTTATCAGAGGCAAAAACCTTCCACACTCCTGCATATCAGAGGCAAAAACCTGCTACACTCCTGCATATCAGAGACATAAACCTGCCATACTCATGCATATCAGGGGCAAAAACCTGCCATACTCATGCATATCAGAGGCAAAAACCTGCCATACTCATGCATATCAGAGACAAAAACCTGCCATACTCATGTATATCAGAGGCAAAAACCTTCCACACATACTTATCAGAGGCAAAAACCTTCCACACTCCTGCATATCAGAGGCAAAAACCTGCTACACTCCTGCATATCAGAGACATAAACCTGCCATACTCATGCATATCAGGGGCAAAAACCTGCCATACTCATGCATATCAGAGGCAAAAACCTGCCATACTCATGCATATCAGAGGCAAAAACCTGCCATACTCATGCATACCAGAGGCAAAAACCTGCCATACTCATGCATATCAGAGGCAAAAACCTGCCATACTCATGCATACCAGAGGCAAAAACCTTCCACACATGCATATCAGAGGTTAAACCCTGCAACACTCCTGCATATCAGAGGCAATAACCTGCCACACTCCTGCATTTCAGAGGCAAAAACCTGCCACACTCCTGCATATCAGATGCAAAAACCTGCCACACTCCTGCATATCAGATGCAAAAAGCTGCCATACTCATGCATTTCAGGGGCAAAAGCCTGCCATACTCGTGCATATCAAAGGCCAAAACCTGCCACACTCATGCATATCAGAGACTAAAACCTGCCACACTCATGCATATCAGAAGGAAAATTCTCACTCTCCATCATGTCAGATGAAACACCTTCCACATTCACACCTATCAGAAACAACACTTGCCACATTAAGACAAATTTATAGGCAACACTTGCCTCATTCACATATATCAGAAGGAACACCTACCACGTTAACACATCAGAAGCAACACCGGGACATTCACACAACTGGAGCAACACCTGTCACACTCATACATATCAGAAGCAACACCTGCCACATTCACACACATATGAGAAGAAACACCTGTCAAATTCACACATTAGATGACACACCTGCCACATTCACACATCAGATGTAACACCTATCACATTTACGCATCAAAAGCAACACGTCACATTCACACGTATCAGAAGAAGCACCTGCCACATTTAGACATCAGAAGCAATACCTGCCACATTCACACATATCAAAATCAACGCCTGCCACATTTACACATCAGAAACAACACCTGCCACATTTACGCATCAGAAGCAACACCTGCCACATTTACGCATCAGAAGCAACACCTGCCACATTCACACATACCAGAAGCAACACCTGCCACATTTGCATATCAAAAGCAACACCTGCCACATTCACACATACCAAAAGCAACACCTGCCACGGTAACACAAATCATAGGCAACACCTGCCACATTAACAGAAATCATAGGTAACACCTGCCACATTCACTCATCAGAAGCAGCAACTACCACACTACATATTTCAGATGTAACACCTGCCACTTTCACACATCAGAAGCAACAACTACCACACTAAAATATTTCAGATGTAACACCTGCCACTTTCACACATCAGAAGCAACAACTACCACACTAAAATATTTCAGATGCAACACCTGCCATATTCACACATATCAGAGGCAACACCTGCCACACTAACATATTTCAGATGCAACACCTGCCATATTCACACATACCAGAGGCAACACCTGCCACACTAACATATTTCAGATGCAACACCTACCACTCCCACCTCCCAATATTTGCACAAACATTCAATAAACATTTTTCATGTTCTTTTACACTGAAATATGAATTCATACGTGCTTTTAGGAAATGTTGCTGAGGTAAAATATTGCTACTATTTTTTTCTTGGTCTCCTGTAGCGTAGTGTTCATAAGCGCGCGCGTGCACACGCCCACCCGCCCGCCTGACTGCCTGCCTATCTGCCTGCCTGCCTGCCTGCCTGCCTGCCTGCCTGCCTGCCTGCCTGCCTGCCTGCCTGCCTGCCTGCCTGTCTGTCTGTCTGTCTGTTTGTCTGTCTGTCTATCTGTCTGACTGCCCGCTCGCCTGTCTGTTTACTTGCTTGCTTTCTGGTCTGGTGGCTGATGCTTTGAGTAATCAAGGTCATGCAAGATTTAATGGAAGTTGCGTTACGAGTTCGCTTTTTGTGGGAGATGAAAGGCGGAGCATGAGGGAGGTTATGAATGTCTGGAAGAGATGAAGGAGCATACAGAGAGAGGATGAGGTAGGAAAGGGATCATAGGGGATAAAAGTAATGAGACAGGGACTATAGGAGGGAGTGTTTGGAAGAAGGGCATAAAGATTAGAGAGAACGAAGGTATGGAGAAAGCAGGAAGGGATCATGGAGGAGGGGCAAATGGCGAATATAGTGTAATGGGAGAAATGGGAGACGCGTGCCCGGCCGTGAATATCAGCATCACCTCCGAGCACTGCCGTGTGCTACATTGTTCATACGTGTGAACGACCTGCCTTTAGGGATCTAAATCCTTACTTTGAATATTTGCATATTATGCTAATGTAACGAGAACAAAAGTTACTGTAGACGATTGTTAAAAGTGATTAAAGAACACTGAGTAAGGAACAGGTATAGTCGCTGGAAATGAGACTGCTGGTACTGAGTCAACCGAGAGGAAAAAAACAACTTAGGTCAGAAAGAGAAAACAGCGTGGGTATATCACGCTGAATCTATCGTCTGCGGCGCACTCAGCTATGAAAGAAAAATCTGAAGAGACTCCTGACCTCACCACAACATTAGGCTCTTAGCGTCAGTTCCTTAACACTTTCTGTAAATTTACATATTCTGTTTAAAGTACATTTAGGTAGTGAGTGGTAGAGACTCAAGCTGGCATGTATGAGAATATTAGATCGGATAGGGAACAGATTTTTTATGGGGGGTGGAGGGACTGAGAGCGGGATTTGATATACTGTTGGATTGCGCGATAGGTAAAATTTGTGAAAGGATTCTGGAAAACTGTCTAGTTACACTTGAAGTCTGGTGGTGAGGGCTGATGTTGGTGTTCGGAGAGTCATATCAGTAGCGACATCTGTGCCCTTTTGGTAAAACAGATAAGGAATGATTGACACTGAACGTATTTCCTTATATGGTCACTATCTTAGTGGGAAACTGCTGATGTGGTGAAACAAAAGACTCTATTAGATGAAAGTTTTAAAAACAGCCAACAAACCATGAGTGTCATATTAAAAATTTGTAAACACGACATCAGCTGGAGCTCAGGCAACAACCATCTTAAATTTAGTAGAATCTAACTGGAGCAATGTTTTGAGTGGAGGCATAAGCCCAGCTTCTGGTCGAACTCTCTTCACGATATATATCACAGACACTAACCAACACATTTCGAACACGGCAAAAATTGCAGATATTGAGAAGATTTAGAAAAGAATTACCTTTGCATAAGTTAACATTTGTATATTGTATATTTTATTAGCTTTAGAGAAACGCAAGCGCCACTAAATGGTCTACAATAACGCAAATCATAATAATTCTAAGAACACCGTCTCGCTTTCACAATAAAACAAATCTTGGCGTAATAGTCCACAATTCAATAAAAGCAGCATTATATATGAATCTACTATAATTCCAAGATAATCTTAGAGCTGCAGAAATAAAACCAATTAAGAGGACAATCAATAGGCCAAAAAGGGAGAAAATGAAATCTGTTCTTTAACAGGTCCAGTGTGACGCATACAACTTTAACTTACATAAACGGCTGTCAGAATATCAGCCATGAGTAGAATCTGTGGGTTGTGGGATTGCTTATAAATGTATTTCAAGAGATGCAACAAATTGTGACATGAAAGTGAAATTTCACGTAGCTTTTGCCTGTGTAAATACCACTGTTAGCAGTGAGACTGACCAAAGTAAATGTTATTGGATTTATTGGAAATATATTATTACATTCATATATGGAGCTCTAAATCCGTTGGAAGTCATGCAGTGCCTGGGGAAATGAAAGGTATTAATGCTTGATGATAGGAACTGAAGCACTAGACCAGTTCCTTATATCAAGTGCACCTCACTATAATCAAGACATCTCCTTCATAGCTTCTCGGAGAAATAATGCTGAATAATATTAAATAATAATAACAAACACACACATATATTTACATATATATATATATATATATATATATATATATATATATATATATATATATATATATATATATATATATATATATATATATATATATATATATATATATATATATATATATATATATATATATATATATATACAGTATATATATATATATATATATATATATATATATATATATATATTTTTTTTTTTTATATGATGGGGTCCACCTCTGGTGAAAATTGTGGGACCCATAGCCTCGGAGAAGTGGATAAAAAGGCTTCAAGGAAGAATATTTGGATTTCTTCCTGAAGCCATTTGAATATTCCACTTCCCCTACCACCCCATCTTTTGAACTATTTTTTTTTTTTTTTTTTACCAATAGGAATATTTTATTACATAATATGGCACAGAAGATTTAAGAGATACATTGTTGATATAAAGGTGGCATATACGGTACATGTTGTTACGTGTGTATCACCGATTATAAGGCGAAAATCTCATCCAGCTCCTCAGAGCTGGGGCGTGTGCCCAAAATGCAGCATGCATTACCCCTTTGAACAGCCGCACTGAGCCGCTGGAACAGAAAACTAGCTGCCCTGGGATCCCTAGTTACCCTGATGAGTCTTTTTCCCAACTCCTTAAGGAAATTAGATGCACTCTTTCCCCATGAGCCAAGGGTCTCTGAGCCTATGGGAACAAACATATAATGATGGGCAAGTTCTCCATATTTTCTAGACTTTTGGGACTCCCTAAAGCTGGCAGCTGCCCCTCCTTCCTCCCTGGTGTATTGGAGATAGGTATCAGCCAAGGTAGATGCACATGTATAGTCCCACACCACCTGCTTCCCATCTGTCCAGGCTTGAAGGGTGATACCATCTGGACGCTTCTGGCTGCCATCAGATCTGCATAGTTGGGGTGGCTCCCTTACTGCTGGGCATCCAGCTGTTGTGAGGCTCCTCTTGATAATGTTATTAACCTCCTCATGTCTTGCAATCTTTCCCTCGGATTTACGGCACACAAGACCATGGTACCCGAATCGGTCTGCTGCTTCACTGCCACAAATACACCTGTGTTCGGCGAGAATAGGGGCGGCAAGTCGAAGGGCAACACCGATGCGGATGGTCTGTGGGTCGAGGCGTGTGCCAAGGCTGGAGTTGGGAACAGCCAACAGAAAGTCCCCAGCATGAGGGGCTCTCACTGCCAGGAGGCGGGCTCTATCCTTCCCTGCCACACTCTGGAGCATCGTTGAGGCTATATTTTCCACTATTGGACCATCCCAGTGCGATTGTTTGTAGTTGTTGGGGGGAGCAGGTCTGGTTTCTGAGCCCGTTAGATTATCCCAGATCATTGCTCCGTCAATGAATTTTTGGTCCTGGGCTCCAATCTTGTCCCTAAGATGTTCAGGGAGAATCGCTGCTACAAGCTCTCTGGATGCAATACACGAGGACAGAAAAGCAGGTAACGCAATCTGTGATGACTTGCGGACACCAATGCCTCCTAGTCTGACTGGAAGTGTAGCTTGGTTCCACTGCCCGTCTTCTAGAGTAAGGTTAAGTACTTTCGTAAAAATCTGCCTCAGAATACTGTCATATTCGTGCAGTATAGGGTTATCATATGAAGGTGCACATCTTAGGAAATATGTCAACCTGGGCAGACTCAAGCACTTTGTGAGAAGGTACAAGGCATCGTGGGTGTCCAGATTGCCTATTCGTTGTTCCATTCTCCTTAACTCTTCCAATTTCTTCCTGAGAATTGTGTCAATGGCATTGCTTCCCAGAGGTGCTCCTAGCAAGACACTATTTGTGGGGGCAATGACTGCTGCTCCTGGTAGTTTTGATCTCACTGCATTTATCACTTGTTGACTGACTGAGATGATTTCACATTTGGATGGATTCAGGATGAGACCCATTTCCTGTCCCCGTGTCATTACCTGTGTAAGGTCATGTAGGAGGGACTCCTTTGTACCTGCTAGTGTGCCATCATCTAGGAACCAGATGTTTAGCTCGCTGGTCAGTCTGACTGTGATTTCCCTAACTGCAATACAGAAGAGAAATGGTGCAAGAGGATCTCCTTGTTGGACTCCCTCCGATGATGTGATTTCATGCTCTCCAAAGAGAAGCATTGATTCCTTGCTATACCCAGCTGAAACAAAAGGGAAGAGACCAGGGAAATGTTCTTGTACTGCTGCTAATACCACGTCTCTTTTCAGGAGATTGAACGCATTCTTGAAATCTAATTTTACCACTGCATTGTCCTCAGGCAGGTTGTTGATATATGCCCTTGTTGCATGAACCGCTGCTTCACTTCCTTGAGAGACCCCAAAGCCAAGCTGGTTTGGTTGAAGCATCAAGGCTGCCTGTGCACGAATACTTCGGACAGCAGCTTTGGATACGAGGCGGCGTAACGTGTTGCCTACTGCAATTGGCCGAATTCCTCCATCCTTCTTTTTAAGTGCACAAAGTGTTGCACCAAAAAAGAAAGGTCTAATTTCATCAGGAATCAGACCAGCCAAGGAATTGTTGACGAACCTTGTGATCTCTGAAAGCAGTGTCTCTGCAATTTCCCCAATAACTGGATTAACCATTTCCTTTAAATGCTGTGGCCTTATTCCAGTGTAACCCCCAGCAGAGCCAGATGGGAACGACATTATTGCTTTGTAAATGTCTGAGTCTTCCACAATCAATGGTTCCATAGTGGGGACAGAGGTGTTGGAACTGTTGGTGCCACTGGTTTCCCTGGCAGGGTGCTTTCCTCTAAGTGCTTCAGCCGTGTCAGCATCCCTGGGAGCAACTGTATCTTCACTGGTAATAATTCTGATTGCCCCCACTGTGTTGCCCTCTTCAATTTTCTTGCTCACCTGGACTCTGACTTTTTCACTGTCAGTAGAGTGAGTGGGGGTTCTGCCTCTCCCTTTTTTGTGTTGACGGGGAAGGTGAATGAGGTTATCAACTCTAGGAAAATCTCTTAAGGATTTAATTATCATTGAGGCTAGCCTCTTTCCCCTTCTTTCCGGCACAGCTAAGCAGACATTGCCAAAAAGTAGCAGGTTGTGCCATGCCTTGATGGTTGGTGGAGCATTTAAGATAGTGGAACCATCGTTTACTTTTTTCAGGAGGTCTGTAAGTTTCCCAGCTGCGTGTGGACGGGCTGCTTTGGGAATATGTGTGAGTGTCCTCGTACCTGTTGCTTTGATTGCTTCCAAGAGATTGTCTGATGAGATAAAATCTGTTGGAGTGGGTTCAGGTGCCTGAGGTGGCTCTGGATCATCACTTTCCACAGGAGGACATCCTGAACCAGGGCAACTACCGTGTTTGCGGAGGAAACCATTAGAGTTGAGACAACGAAGCTGTAAGCATGACCGACACTTGCCTCTCCTAGTATTGCCAGCCGTGCCATTTCCCTGGCTGCTTGCTTCCTCCTGGTTGGCATCCATCTGCTAGACTAGACAATAGGAGTGGAATATGACATGCTGGGTGGGTATGGTGCGTGGGAGGTATATATATATATATATATATATATATATATATATATATATATACAGAGGGATCTGGACAGGCTGCAGGCCTGGTCCACCAACCAGCGCCTGGGGTTCAACCCCACCAAGTGCAGAATCATGAAGATCGGGGAAGGGCAAAGAAGACCGCAGACAGAGTACAGTCTAGGGGCATCAAAGACTACAAACCTCACTCAAGGAAAAGGGTCTTGGGGTGTGTATAATACAGAGCACATTTCTTGAGATGCACGCCAACCAAATAACTGCTGAAGCAAATGGGCGACTAGCGAACCTAGGAACAGCATTTTGACATCTCAGTAGAGAGTCGTTCCAATCTGTACCCCGTGTACGTCAGGCTCATACTGGATTATGCAGCTCCAGTTTGGAACCCACACCTAGCCAAGCATGTCAGGAAATTATAGAAAGTGCGAAGGTTTGCAACGTGACTAATCCCGAGGTAAGGGGCGTATCCTACGAGAAAGGGTTCAGGGGAACTCAATCTGACGACAATGGAGGACTGGAGGGATAGGGGGGACATGTTAACGATATGTAAAATACTGGGAGGAATCGTCAGATGGACATAGACGCGATGTTTCAGAGATGGGACACAGCAACAAGGGTTCACAATTGGAAGTTGAAGAATCAGATCAGTCACAGAGATGTTAGGAAGTATTTCTTCAGTGAAACAGTTGTCAGGTAGTGGAATAGTCTGGAAAGTGAGGTAGTGGAGGCAGGTACCATAAATAGCTTTAATAAGTGATGTGATAAAGCTCATGGAGGGAAAGAGTGGATCTAGTAGTGACCAGTGAACAGGCAGGGCCATGAACTATGAATCGACGCCTGCAACCACAATTACGTGAGTACACACACACGCACACATTTTTTTCATCAAACCAGCCATATCCCACCGTGGGAGGGTGACCTAAAAAGAAAAACGAAACTTTCTCTTTTTAAATTTAGTAATGTATGGAGGAGAAGGGGTTACTAGCCCCTTGCTCCCGGGATGTTAGTTGCCTCTTACGACACACATGGCTTACGGAGGAAGAATTGTGTTTCACTTCGGCATGAAGATAAGAGGAAATAAACAATAACAAAAATTATTAAGAAAATAGAAGAAAACTCAGAGAGGTGTATATATATATGTTTGTACATGCATGTGTGGTGTGGCTTAAGTGTAAGTAGAAGTAGCAAGATGTACCTAAAACCTTGCATATTTATGAGACGGAAAAAAGACACCAGCAATACTACCATCATGGAAAACTATCTCAGGTTTCCGTTGTATGCACATACACACACACTCACTCATACACAGATATATATATATATATATATATATATATATATATATATATATATATATATATATATATATATATATATATATATATATATATATATATATATATATATATATATATAATGTCGTGCCGAATATGTAAAACTGGTCAATTAGCAAGAACTCATTTAAAATTAAGTCCTTTCTGAAATTTTCTCTTATACGTTTAAAGATATATTTTTTTTCATTAATGTTAATGTAAAAAAATTTAATTTTGCACCAAAAGAATCTTAGAAAACTTACCTAACCTTATTATAACAAGAGGAATTTATTTTAGCCTAACCCAGCAAAATATATTTTAAATACGTTTACAATAATTTAATACTAAACAAACACAATCAAATATATTTTTTTCGTTAGGTTCAGAATGATTTTGGCGAAATTATTGCATACACAAATTTTCGCTTGTCTTATATGGCAAGATGAGCATTGCTATTTAAGCCAAAATCGCAAGTTCTGCCTATTCGGCACGGCAGATATATATATATATATATATATATATATATATATATATATATATATATATATATATATATATATATATATATATATATATATATATATATATATATATATATATATATATATATATATATATATATATATATATATATATATATATATATATATATATATATATATATGAAAGAATAGTGAAATTCCAAGCGCTTTCGTGACTTCTCACATTATCAAGGAACTATAAAAAACAATACATCAAAGGAAGGGATGTAATGAGTCAAGACTACACCTCACCATCACATCCCACAGCAAAGAAACACCTGACGTGTGACGATACCCGACTCATAAGAAAGGAGGACCACTGCAGCAGGCCTGTTGGCCCATACTAATATATATATATATATATATATATATATATATATATATATATATATATATATATATATATATATATATATATGTATATATATATATATATATATATATATATATATATATATATATATATATATATATATATATGTATATATACATATATATGTATATATATATATATATATATATATATATATATATATATATATATATATATATATATATATATATATATATATATATATATATATATCAACAGACACATGTGCAACATCTGATTCTTGTCGGTATTGTATACCACTCACGTACAACTTCTCAGACAGTGCAACATCATGGAGCATCGGTTCCGGGGACATCTACCTAACTTTCTTCACGGCTACTGCAACTACTACTACCAGTGACTATGCCCTCGTCTGCTACACGTCCCTATCCACTGGCGCCTATAAAAGCGCCAGTCTCCTTGCCTGAACTCCAGAATCTCTACAACTACGGTGCTCATCACACCAACTCCAAGGCTGAGGGACTGATTGCCTCATCTTTTATATATAGTTCTACTGTCTTCAAGTTATGTCCTAGAATCTGTTTTGATAAAGCCACTGGATGGCGAAACGTCTACAATAAAGATACCCAGATGTTGTACATGTGTCTAATTTCCATCTTGTCGGTATTATATACCATCCATGTACACATTTCTTTAAAAAAAATTCTTCATCTTAGTCAATTTCTAGACAGTTTTTAACTTGAGTTTAACTATTAGTACTGGTTCTATTGTGAGTTATTTTATGTTTCTCTCTGGTACGTAAAACAACTTTCTTTTTCGTTGTCTTCCTTTGTCATGTGTCTCTGTATCATCTGTTATCTTTCATATTGAAGATTAAGACACTTATGCAGCATATGGGAATCTATATTTAGGAAACGTTTCGCCACACAGTGGCTTCAGTCCAATACAAAGTAAGGAGTAAGGATAGGTGTAAGGAGAGGAGGAGTTTGAGGTAATCAGTCCCTCAGGCTGTAGTCGATGTGTTCAGTCCATCAATCGACACCAGGCTTAGGGACTGGTTACCTCAAAATCCTCATCTCCTTACACCTTTCTACTTTGTATTGGACTGATGAAGCCACTGTGTGGTGAAACGTTTCCTAAATAAAGATTCCCATAAGTTGCATAAGTGTCTCAATCTTCAACTTGTCGGTTTTCAAAACCATTCATCACAACTGTCAGACACTGCAACATCATGGGATCTTGATAAAAAGAATTCTTCAACACTTGTCCAACCTTTGGACGAAGACCTACTTCGACTATTGGATGGTACCACTATGACCCCGCCTAATTCTGCTTCGCCTCACCTGACTACATTATATAAGCCACGTCTACGGCCCTATGCTGTACATTCTACGAGATTGATGGACTGAACACATCGAGTCCAGGTTGAAGGACTGATTACCTCAAACTCCTCCTCTCCTTTCATCTTTCTACTTTGTATTGGACTGATGAAACCACTGTGTGGCGAAACGTTTCCTAAATAAAGATTCCCATATGTTGCATAAGTGTCTCAATCTTCAAGTTGTCGGTTTTCAAAACCATTCATCACATCTTTCATATTGTTCTTTTCCTACTTTATGGTCGTATCTCTTTCCCTCAAAAATTTTCTTTGTTTACCATGCATTTGTTTGCATAACTAGTATTTTTTTTTTGTCTTTGTGTTCTTTTCAAGTGCAAACTTAGGCAATTTAGATCATATTTTCTGGTCTGCAGTAATGATTTGCACATTTCTTAGCAATTTTATTTGATCTTAGAATTTACGAAAGATTTTCCTGGTCATTTTGATAACGTACTGTGTTTCTTGGAACCTGTTAGCAAAATACAGTGTTTAAAGTTCTTCACATATATATATATATATATATATATATATATATATATATATATATATATATATATATATATATATATATATATATATATATATATATATATATATATATATATATATATATATATGGTAAGTTTTTTTATATGTATGCCTGTTGTCAATGAACTTGAAAAAGTTGCTGGTTAGCCAAGGTCTACTGAACCATTTCATTATTACCTCTGATTTTTAAGAGAAAATGTTTATGGTAGAAGCATTAAATTTTTAAGGAAAAATTGAACAAATGAGCGAGTATATGGACTGTTATTGAATTTTCTCTGCTAATCCATTGTAGTTAATGACAAACAAATTAATTACTGAAACCTTGTCAGGGAGCCTAAATAATATGTTAGAGGTGCCAATTGATGACTTGGTTATGTTGGTAATATGGAAGTTAATGATCCGATGTGTTGTCAGTGATATTGTCAGATTTTGCCAATGATATGTCAGTGATCATACCAGTGATAATGCCAGAGTCAAAAGAATTCCTGTTTGTATATAATGTGAAACTAATGAAGAAATTATAAACAGGCGAGGAACAGGTAAGACTACAATGGTGGAGTATGCAACCAGGAAGTGCAGGGAGGCACAGGAGAAATTCAGACCTAGGAGAAGAAGAAGCAATGAAAAGAATAGAGTACGCCCATAGTTCACCCAAAGGTAAAGAAAGGCAAAAGTTAAATATGTAAGAGCATGGAAAAAATACGAAAGGCAAAGAACGTAAAGAGACATGGATGCAAAAAGACTCAGAAACGAATATGCATGGGTGAGAGAGGCTCTATGACACTTCGCTGTACAACCACATCAGGAAGAAAACAACAGTAAAGGACCTGGTAATCAGGCTAAAGAGGCCAGTAGAGCTCACAAGTAAAGAACCAGAAAGTCTGTGAGAAGCATGGCAAGAAATTCAAGGAGCTTTTCTCGTAGAAAATGAGGACATTACCAGAGCCCAAGAGGTCAAGTACAGCAGCGAGTAATGGATACAATACATACGACAAGAAATTACTGTGTGAGTAACATACTATGAAGGGAATGGGACCAGATAATGTTTTTCTGCAGGCCCTGAGAGAATGGAAGCATTGTGTGAGACAAAAGCTACAATATTCCACAATGCAGTCGACACAGGGCAACTGAGATGTGTGAAAGACAGCACATATAGTCCCAGTAGATAAGAAAGAGAACATACAGCATGTGTTAAACTACATGTCGGTGTCACTGAGTTATATGGTACAAAAGGTTATGCAGATTATCAAGAGTAGTGGAACACCTGCAAAGAAACTGGTTCATGAACGACAACAATCCTGTCTCACAAACCTACTCGAGTTGTAAATCAAGGTAACAGAAGAGAGGCAGAAGAAAGTTAGATGGTTGGAATGCACAGTTTTGGAAAGTATCACTCACCTGTTGGGGTTGTTGTGGGGTTCTGAATCCTGGCCTTGCATCACTGTTAGATACTGGTCACTCACTCCTGCAAGTTATTACCAGAATAAGAGCAGAAATAGCATAGATAAGGTGAAGATAGTGTTGTCTAGCGAGGAGCAGCCTAGCGAGGGGCAGACTAGTGAGGGTGACGTCAGACACTCCTAGAAGCTGAGACAAGCTAAATTTTACAACCTAATTACTTTCTGTGTTTTATAAGTAGAAGTGATAAGTGCTAGAATCACTGTTGGTAGTTTTAGAAATACTGGTATTACTACTGATATTTATTAGCAGTATGAATACTTAGAAGTGGGGGCACACATACACACGCACACACACACACACATAAACAAGATTTCATACCTTCCTGTTAACTGACCTGAAATCCCTCCCTCTCTTTCTCTCTCAATACCTGTCTCTCTACCTCTCTTTACCCATCTCTCTCTACCTATCTCTCAGTACCTGTTTCTCTACCTCTACCTATCTCTCTCCCTCTATACCTATCTCTCTCACTACCTCTATCTATACCTCTCTCTATCTATACCTCTCTCTACCTATACCTCTCTCTACCTATACCTCGCTACCTATACCTCTCTCTACCTATCTCTCTCTACCTACATCTCTCACTACCTATCTCTCTACCTATCTCTCCCTTTGCCTATCTCTCTTCCCTCTCCCCACTCTCCGTTCTCCCCTATAACATCTCTTCCCTCTAACACCTTCCCCCTCTAACGTCTCTCCCCCTCTAACAGCTCTCCCCCTCTCACTATCTCTCCCCTCTCCCATTTCCCATCTCTCTCTCTCCCCTCTATCTCCCCCTATCCTCTCTCTCCCCTCTCTCTCTTCCATTTCCACCTCTCTGCCCCCTTCTCCCCTGTCTCTCCCCCTCTCTCTCCCCTCTCTTTGCCCCTCTCTCCCCTCTCCTCTCTCCTCTCTCCTATCTCTCTCTCTCTCTCTCTCTCTCTCTCTCTCTCTCTCTCTCTCTCTCTCTCTCTCTCTCTCTCTCTCTCCTCACTTTTCCCTTCTCGCTCTCCCCCTCTCTCCTCCCTTTTCCCTTCTCACCCTCTCCCTCTCTCCTACCTTTCCCTTCCCTCTCTTTTTCTCTCTCTCTCTCTTTCTCTTAAAAAAAAAAAAAAAAAATATTGTGGAGACTCGCAGGAACCAGGGATCAGATGAGAATGGTTCTGGTAGGGAGGAGTGGATGGAGGAGCAGTGGAAAAGGATGGAACAAGAGTGGGAGAGAAAATTAGGAGAGTTTTCTGAAAAAATGGAGACAGAGCTTTCTGCAAAATTAGAAGAGAGGTTGGAGAAGGAGAAGAAGAATTGGGAGGCACAAGCCGAAACTGCAATAACCAGGATAAAGGTCCTAGAAGATGAGGTAAACAGGCTGAAGCTAGTTACATGGGCATTGACCAGAGAAGACAGCATATGAAGCTGAGAGGCCGAACAGGAAGGAGGGAGATATGAATTATGGTAAGGCCATATCAACCTGCCAAGAAGGGCCAAGGAGTGAACGGGGAGAGCAGCTGGGTGCAGGCAGAGAGGGGGTTAGGTCAAATGCAAAGGCACAACAATGCTACCAAGAGTCACTGGAAAAAACAAAGGAGAAAATGATCATGTACAGACAGGAACCAGAGTCACAGAGGGAGAGGCAATGGGAGGAGGAAAGGGCAAAATCAGTGTTCATCCACGGGCTTCAGGAGAGAGAGGAAAGGACACACACTGAAAGATGGCAGGCAGAAAGAAAGGAGATTGAGAACATCATCAAGGAAATAGGTGAAGAAGACATGGACGAGATTGTAAATTTTCAGAGAATAGGGGGGTACTTCAAGGGGAGAAAACGACAAATCAAGCTGATTCTCAGGACAGAAACAGTATGGAACAGGATCCTCCAAGAGAAACCGCGGTTGAAATACTCGGAAAAGTACATGAGGGTGTTCTTAGACAGAGACAGAACACAAACAGAATGACAGCAGCTGAGGGAGAAGACAAAAAAGCGAAAGGAGCTACGAAAGGAGACAAGGTTGGAACCAGCAGAGGTCAATCAGAGCAGAACAAAGCAGCAAGTGCAAGCACACACAGAACTATCTTCAGAACGCCATCCCAACACAAACTACAATCCACACTCACAGCTTCCACCCAACACCCAGCTATAGAATCCCACAGTATGCTACCAGGTCTCCCACCCTCACAGGGCCCCCAAACCACAGTGTTGGAAAGGAAACTGAAGGTATGGTACACAAACGCTGATGGAATAACAAATAAGTGGGAGGAGTGGCACGAAAGAGTCAAAGAGGCATCAACCGGACATCATAGCTCTCACAGAAACCAAGCTAACAGGTATGATAACAGATGCCATATTTCCAACAGGATACCAGATCCTGAGGAAAGACAGAGGTAACAGGGGGGGGGAGGAGTGGCACTGTTGATCAAAAACCAATGGAATTTTGATGAGCTGGAGAGAGGAGACAGCAGAGAAGCAAGCAATTACATAGCGGGAACACTTCACTCTCGAGGTCCCAAGGTGGTAATTGCAGTGATGTATAACCCACCACAGAACAGCAGGAGGCCAAGGCAAGAGTATGACGAGAGCAATAGAGCGATGGTTGACACACTGGCTGCAGTGGCCAGAAAAGCTCATGCATGCAGGGCAAAGCTCCTGATCATGGGCGACTTTAACAACAAGGAGATCGATTGGGAGAACTTGGAGCCACATGGGGGCCAAGACACATGGACGGCTAAGATGATGGAGGTGGTACTGGAAAACTTCATGCACCAACATGTAAGGGACACTACAAGAGAGAGAGGAGAGGATGAACCAGCAAGACTGTACCTAGTATTCACCTTGAGTAGTGCAGATATTGAGGACATCACATATGAAAGACCCCTTGGAGCCAGCGATCATGTGGTTTTAAGCTTCGAATACACAGTAGAGCTACAAGTGGAGGGGGAAGCAGAAAGGCCAGGACGAATGAAGCCAAACTACAAGAAAGGGGAATACACGGGAATGAGGAACTTCCTGAACGGGGTTCAGTGGGACAGAGAATTGTCAGGGAAGTCAGTTAATGAGATGATGGAATATGTAGCAACAATGTGCAAGGAGGCTGAGGAGAGGTTTATACCCAAGGGTAACATGACTAATGAAAAAGCAAGGATGAGCCCATGGTTCACCCAAAGGTGCAGGGAGGCGAAAACCAAGTGTGCTAGAGAATGGAAGAAATATAGAAGGCAAAGGACCCAGGAGAATAAGGAGAGCAGTCGTAGAGCCAGAAATGAATATGCACAGATAACAAGGGAGGCCCAACGACAATATGAAATCGACATAGCAGCGAAAGCCAAATCTTACCCAAAACTGTTATACAGTCACATCAGGAGGAAAACAACAGTCAAGGACCAGGTAATCAGGCTAAGGAAGGAAGGAGAGACAACAAGAAATGACCAAGAAGTAAGTGAGGAACTCAACAAGAGATTTAAAGAAGTGTTCACAGAGGAGACAGAAGGTGCTCCAGAAAGACGGAGAGGTGGGGCACACCACCAATTGCCGGACACAGTACACACAACCAAGGAAGAAGTGAAGAGGCTTCTGAGTGAGATAGATACCTCAAAGGCAATGGGGCCGGATAACATCTCTCCATGGGTCCTGAGAGAGGGAGCAGAGGAGCTTTGTGTACCCCTAACAACAATATTCAATACATCTATCGAAACAGGGAGATTGCCTGAGGCATGGAAGACAGCAAATGTAGTCCCAATCTTTAAAAAAGGAGACAGACATGAAGCACTAAACTACAGATCAGTGTCACTGACATGTATAGTATGTAAAGTCATGGAGAAGATTATCAGGAGAAGAGTAGTGGAACACCTTGGAAGGAATGATCTCATCAACAGCAGCCAACATGGTTTCAGGGATGGGAAATCTTGTGTGACAAACCTACTGGAGCTCTATGACATGGTGACAGCAGTAAGACAAGAGAGAGAGGGGTGGGTGGATTGCATTTTCTAGGACTGCAAGAAGGCGTTTGAGACAGTTCCACACAAGAGATTAGTGCAAAAACTGGAGAACCAAGCAGGGATAAGAGGGAAGGCACTACAATGGATCAGGGAATACTTGTCAGGAAGACAGCAGCGAGTCATGGTACGTGGAGAGGTGTCAGAGTGGGCACCTTTGACCAGCTGGGTCCCACAGGGGTCAGTCCTAGGACCAGTGCTGTTTCTGGTATTTGTGAACGACATGACGGAGGAATAGAATCCGAAGTGTCCCTGTTTGCAGATGACGTGAAGTTGATGAGAAGAAGTCATTCGATCGAAGACCAGGCAGAACTACAAAGGGATCTGGACAGGCTGCAGACCTGGTCCAGTAATTGGCTACTGGAGTTCAATCCCACCAAGTGCAAAGTCATGAAGATTGGGGAAGGGCAAAGAAGACCACAGACGGACTACAGTCTAGGGGGCCAGAGACTACAAACCTCACTCAAGGAAAAAGATCTTGGGGTGAGTATAACACCAAGCACATCTCCTGAAGCACACATCAACCGAATAACTGCTGCAGCATATGGGCGCCTAGCAAACTTCAGAATAGCATTCCGACATCTTAATAAGGAATCGTTCAGGACCCTGTACACCGTGTACGTTAGGCCCATATTGGAGTATGCGGCACCATTTTGGAACCCACACCTAGCCAAGCACGTAAAGAAACTAGAGAAAGTGCAAAGGTTTGCAGCAAGACTAGTCCCATAGCTAAAAGGTATGTCCTATGAGGAGAGGTTAAGGGAAATCAACCTGACGACACTGGAGGACAGGAGAGATAGGGGGGACATGATAACGACATACAAAATACTGAGAGGAATTGACAAGGTGGACAAAGACAGGATGTTCCAGAGATTGGACACAGTAACAAGGGGACACAGTTGGAAGTTGAAGACACAGATGAATCACAGGGATGTTAAGAAGTATTTCTTCAGCCACAGAGTAGTCAGTAAGTGGAATAGTTTGGGAAGCGATGTAGTGGAGGCAGGAGCCATACATAGCTTTAAGCATAGGTATGATAAAGCTCACAGTTCAGGGAGAGTGACCTAGTAGCGATCAGTGAAGAGGCGGGCCAAGGAGCTTGGACTCGACACCTGCAACCTCAACTAGGTGAGTACAACTAGGTGAGTACACACACACACACACACACACACACACACACACACCCACACACACACACACACACACACACACACACACACACACACACACACACACACACACACACACACACACACACACACACACACACAGTCATGCTGACTTGGGGGCACAAAGCTGCAAGAACCTTAGTGTTTTTAAGGCGTGCAGTAACTGCTAGCAGTAATCAGCGGTAGTGACAACGTCAGTGAACAATCCTACGAGTGATAATCAAAGTTATTAGTTAAAAAAAAGTCGAGAGAAAGCCTGAAATCATTAATATTTCAAATATACAAAGATCAAAGTGAGTGTGGAAGCGGGTGTTCAATAATTACGAGAGATTGGTTAACAAGTGAAATGTGGTGCACCATACAGTGACAGTGAAGAAGTTAATAAACAAAAGGAGAAAGGAAAAATCAAATATATAACAAGGGAAGGCGACAGGAGTACGCCTGCTGAAGCAGTGACGTCACAACAGTTGTGTGCCATTATACATATAAAGTGTAACCACCGAATGTGAAGTGTATACTATCATAAGTGAAAAGTGAAATCACTTGAGGAACGCTGGATGCATGAGCATAAATGGTTATAAACATCACAGGTGAAGGATTTTCAAAATAGTGGTAGAAGGCCTATGTACGACGACTACGTCATCAGCATCAGGCAACTTGTCATTGCGCTGCTGCCAGCGCAAGTATTGCTCACCTATTGAGGTTGCATGTTGTCGGATTCTGGTCTCTGCACCACTGTTAGATACTGGTCACTCACTCCTGCAAGCTATTACCAGAATTAGAGTAGAAATAGCATAGATAAGGTGAACATAAGGTTGACGAGAGTGTGAGGAGTAAAGTGGTCTAGCGAGGAATAACGTCAGACACTTGTTGTAGCTGAGACAAGCTAAATTTTACAACCTAGGTACTTTCTGCATTTTATAAGTAGAAATGATAAGTGTTAGAATTCCTATCTTAAGTTTTAGAATTACTGGTATTACTACTGGTATTTATTAGCAGTATGAATACTTAGAAGTGGGGGCACACACACGCATGCAAACACACACACACACACACACACACACACACACGGGGTCCCACAGGGGTCGGTCCTAGGACCAGTGCTATTTTTGGTATATGTGAACGACATGACGGAAGGGTTAGACTCAGAAGTGTCCCTGTTTGCAGATGATGTGAAGTTAATGAGGAGAATTACATCTGATGAGGACCAGGCAGGACTTCAAAGAGACCTGGACAGACTGGACACCTGGTCCAGCAAATGGCTTCTCGAATTTAATCCTGCCAAATGCAAAGTCATGAAGATAGGGGAAGGGCACAGAAGACCACAGACAGAGTATAGGCTAGGTGGCCAAAGACTGCAAACCTCACTCAAGGAGAAAGATCTTGGGGTGAGTATAACACCGAGCATGTCTCCGGAAGCACACATCAATCAGATAACTGCTGCAGCATATGGGCGCCTGGCAAACCTGAGAACAGCATTCCGATACCTTAGTAAGGAATCATTCAAGACACTGTACACCGTGTATGTCAGGCCCATACTGGAGTATGCAGCACCTGTTTGGAACCCGCACTTGATAAAGCACGTCAAGAAACTAGAGAAAGTACAAAGGTTTGCGACAAGGTTAGTTCCAGAGCTAAGGGGAATGTCCTATGAAGAAAGATTAAGGGAAATCGGCCTGACGACACTGGAGGACAGGAGGGTCAGGGGAGACATGATAACGACATATAAAATACTGCGTGGAATAGACAAGGTGGACAAAGACAGGATGTTCCAGGGAGGGGACACAGAAACAAGAGGCCACAATTGGAAGTTGAAGACACAAATGAGTCAGAGAGATAGTAGGAAGTATTTCTTCAGTCATAGAGTTGTAAGGCAGTGGAATAGCCTAGAAAATGACGTAGTGGAGGCAGGAACCATACACAGTTTTAAGACGAGGTTTGATAAAGCTCATGGAGTGGGGAGAGAGAGGGCCTAGTAGCAACCGGTGAAGAGGCGGGGCCAGGAGCTATGACTCGACCCCTGCAACCACAAATAGGTGAGTACAAATAGGTGAGTACACACACACACACACACACACACACACACACACACACACACACACACACACACACACACACACACACACACACACACACACACATAGGGTATCATGTATGAAAGGCCCCTTGGAGCTAGTGATCATGTGGTTCTGTGCTTCGACTACAAAGTTGAGCTCCAAGTGGAGAGAGTAGCAGGAATAGGCTGGGAAAAACCAAACTACAAAAGGGGGAACTACTCAGGCATGAGGAACTTCCTTCAAGACATTCAGTGGGAGAGGGAACTGACAGGAAAACCAGTACAAGGAATGATGGACTATGTAGCAACAAAATGCAAGGAGGCAGAGGAGAGGTTTGTTCCCAAGGGAAACAGAAATAATGGGAAGAACAGAACGAGTCCTTGGTTCACCCAAAGGTGTAGGGAGGCAAAAACTAGGTGTACTAGAGAATGGAAAAGGTACAGAAGACAGAGAACTCAGGAAAATAAAGAAATCAGCCGAAGAGCCAGAAACGAATATGCACAGATAAGAAGGGAGGCTCAGAGACAATATGAAAATGACATAGCATCAAAAGTAAAGACTGACCCGAAGCTGTTGTACAGCCACATCAGGAGGAAAACAACAGTCAAGGACCAGGTAATCAGACTGAGGAAGGGTGATGGGGAATTCACAAGAAACGACCGAGAGGTATGTCAGGAGCTCAACACAAGATTTAAAGAGATATTTACAGTGGAAACCAGTAGGACTCCAAGAAATCAGAACAGGGGGGCACACCAGCAAGTGCTGGATGAGGTACATATAACCAAGGAGGAGGTGAAGAAGCTGCTATGCGAACTTGACACCTCAAAGGCGGTGGGACCAGACAACATCTCTCCATGGGTCCTTAAAGAGGGTGCAGATATATTGTGTGAGCCATTAACAAAGATCTTCAACACATCATTTGAAACTGGGCAACTCCCTGAGGTATGGAAAATGGCAAATGTAGTCCCAATTTTTGAAAAGGGAGACAGACATGAGGCACTAAACTACAGAC
The DNA here is from genome assembly GCF_038502225.1 of Cherax quadricarinatus. Classification (NCBI taxonomy): domain Eukaryota; kingdom Metazoa; phylum Arthropoda; class Malacostraca; order Decapoda; family Parastacidae; genus Cherax; species Cherax quadricarinatus. The sequence goes on from NC_091313.1 coordinate 14,101,376, forward strand.
CTGTATCACTAACGTGTATAGTATGCAAGGTCATGGAGAAGATCATCAGGAGGAGAGTGGTGGGGCACCTGGAAAGAAACAAGTGTATAATTGACAACCAGCACGGTTTCAGGGAAGGAAAATCCTGTGTCACAAACCTACTAGAGTTTTATGACAAGGTGACAGAAGTAAGACAAGAGAGAGAGGGGTGGATCGACTGCGTATTTTTGGACTGCAAGAAGGCTTTCGAAACAGTTCCTCACAAGAGGTTACTGCAAAAGCTAGAGGACCAGGCACACATAACAGGAAAGGCACTGCACTGGATCAGAGAATATCTGACAGGGAGGCAACAACGAGTCATGGTACGCGACGAGGTGTCAGAGTGGGCGCCTGTGACAAGCGGGGTTCCACAGGGGTCAGTCCTAGGACCTGTGCTGTTCTTGGTATACGTGAACGACATAACGGAAGGGATAGACTAAGAAGTGTCCTTGTTTGCAGACGATGTGAAGTTAATGAGAAGAATCGAATCGGACGAGGATCAGGCAGGACTACAAAGAGATCTGGACAGGCTACAAGCCTGGTCCAGCAACTGGCTCCTTGAATTTAACCCTGCCAAATGCAAAGTCATGAAGATTGGGGAAGGGCAAAGAAGACCGCAGACACAATATAGTTTAGATGGCCAAAGACTGCAAACCTCACTCAAGGAAAAAGATCTGGGGGTGAGTATAACACCGAGCATATCTCCTGAGGCGCACATCAATCAGATAACTGCTGCAGCATACGGGCGCCTGGCAAACCTACGGATAGCGTTCCGATACCTCAGTAAGGATTCGTTTAAGACTCTGTACACCATCTACGTCAGGCCCATACTGGAGTATGCAGCACCATTTTGGAATCCACACCTAGTCAAGCACGTCAAGAAATTAGAGAAAGTGCAAAGGTTTGCAACAAGACTAGTCCCAGAGCTACGGGGATTGTCCTATGAAGAAAGGTTGAGGGAAATCGGCCTGACGACACTGGAGGCCAGGAGGGTCAGGGGAGACATGATAACGACATATAAAATACTGCGCGGAATAGACGAGGTGGACAAAGACGGGATGTTCCAGAGATGGGACACAGACACAAGAGGTCACAATTGGAAGTTGAAGACTCAGATGAATCAAAGGGATGTTAGGAAGTATTTCTTCAGTAATAGAGTAGTCAGGCCATGGAATAGCCTAGAAAGTGATGTGGTGGAGGCAGGAACCATACATAGTTTTAAGGCGAGGTATGATAGAGCTCATGGGGCAGGGAGAGAGAGGACCTAGTAGCAATCAGCGAAGAGGCGGGGCCAGGAGCTGTGACTCGACCCCTGCAACCACAAATAGGTGAGTACAAATAGGTGAGTACATACACAGGATTTCACACCTTCCTGTAAACTGACCTGATAACCCTCCCTCTAACATTCCACTATCCACTATCCCTCCTCTCTTTCTCTCTCTCTCTCTCTCTCCCCCTCTCTCTCTCTCAATACCTATCTCTCTACCTATCTCTACCTATCTCTCTCTCTCTCAATACCTATCCCCCTACCTATCTCTACCTATCTCTCTCTCTGCCTATCTCTCTCTCTACCTATCTCTCTACCTATCTCTACCTATCTCTCTCTCTCTCACTACCACACACACACACACACACATACACAGGATTTCACACCTTCCTGTAAACTGACCTGATAACCCTCCCTCTAACATTCCACTATCCACTATCCCTCTCTCTCTCTCTCTCTCTCTCTCTCTCTCTCTCTCTCTCTCTCTCTCTCTCTCTCTCTCTCTCTCTCTCTCAATACCTATCTCTCTACCTATCTCTACCTATATCTCTCTCTCTCAATACCTATCTCTCTACCTATCTCTACCTATCTCTCTCTCTACCTATCCATTTCTCTACCTATCTCTCTCTCTACCTATCTCTCTACCTATCTCTCTCTCTCACTACCTATCTCTCTACCTATCCCTCTCTCTACCTCTCTCTTTCTACCTATCTCTGTCTTTATATCATCTCTCTCTCTACCCTCCTCTCCCATCTCTCCCCTCTAAAATCCTTCCCCTCTAACATCTCTCCCCTCTCCCATCTCTCCCCTCTAACATCTCTCCCCCTCTAACATCTCTCCCCTTTTAACATCTCTCCCCCTCTCATTATCTCTCCCCTCTCCCATTTCCCATCTCTCTCTCCCCTCCCCCATTTCCCATCTCTCTCTCCCCTCCTCCCCTCTCTCCCCCCTCCTCCCCTCTCTCTCTCCCTCTCCCCTCTCTCTCTCCCATCTCCCCCTCTCTCCTCCTTTTCATTTGTCTCTCCCCCATCTCCACTGTCTTTCCCCCTCTCCCCTCTCTTTATCCCGTCTTCCCTCTCTCCCCTCTCTTCTCTCTCTCTCTCTCTCTCTCTCTCCCTTCTTTTCCTTTCTCACTCTCCCCCTTTCTCCTTCTACCTTTCCCTTCTCTCTCTTTCCCCCTCTCTCTCTCTCTCTCTCTCTCTCTCTCTCTCTCACTCTCTCCCTCCCCCCTTTCCCTTCTCACCCTCCCCCTTCTCTTACACAGGGTTTGACAAGGTTAAGGATCCCTAGCTTTATTGACAAGCTCTTTACGGGTTAAGGATTCCTAACTTTATTGGCAAGCTAAGAGCTGTTAACTACATCAGCTCATCTGAAAGCATTTTTATTGTTATGAGACATACAAGTAGGGAACAGAATGACGTTGGAGCCATCTGTGGGCCAGCATTTTCATTTCATCAACTGGCTTTATCTCGTTGACATCATTATGCTGTACGAATGTGTTCCATACTCGAGTCATCCTGGGTATATATGATCTCAGATGGAGTGATGTTCTGGTGAAGGGTACAGCCAGAGTGAAGTTGCTGCTTTCTGCCCGTCTTGTGGCATAAAAGCTTGTTTCACGCTGTCCTCGAAGTGGATCCAAGTGTGGTACTTTGACAATATTGGCCTTGTACACAACAGTAAGGCCACCCACATCCCTCCTGTGTTGAAGGCTCTGCTGAAATGACAGATTTATCCAGGATGGGTCCAGGTGAAAGATGAGATGTCTTGCTCTGTTCTCTCCTCTGTCAAGCAGTCGCAGATGAGAAGGGGGGTGACAGGCAAACCAAGAAAGTGGAGCATACTCAAGATGTGAGTGTACTTGTGCCTCGTACAGAATCTTGCAACCCCTACTGTCAAGCAGATGCGAGATACGGCGAAGTGCTGTAAGCTTCCTGGCTGCCTTGTTTGCAAGATTTACAACATGGTTCTTCATGGTTAGTTTGGAGTCAAATTTTACCCCAAGGATATCAACTTCTTCTCCAGGTGCTAACATCCTCCCATTCATCCTTACTACTGCACCAGCATTACCATCATGGTGCCTAGAGACCATCATCATTTGCGTTTTCTCAGGTGCAAATGTTACTTGCCATCTATTTCCCCAAGCTGATATAGCTCTTAGCTGGTGATTGATGTAGCTTAGAGCAGCTGGCAATTCTTCTCTTGGATAAGTGAATGTCAGTGTACAGTCGTCTGCATATGCATGTGATTCTGGCATGAGATGAAGGTCGTTGAAGTAGACATTCCATAACAATGGTCCGAGCACGCTTCCTTGTGGAACACTTGCCCCAATAGGATGCCTTGCTGATTCCGTTCCATTGAGAACTACACTTAGAGATCTACCATGAAGGTAATCACTGAGGAGACATAGCGTAGAGCCTGTAATTCCCAGTGCTTGAAGATTTGCTAAGAGGCCCTGGTGCCACACCCGGTCGAAAGCGCCAGCAATGTCCAGTGCTACCACACCGCTGACTTTGGATTCATCCAGTGACTGGTGCCACTTAGTGGAGAGGTTTAACAACAGATCAGCAGCAGAGTAACCTTTCCTGAAGCCATATTGACGGTTACAAAGTAGTTAGTGGTAGTCAAAAAACTCTGTCATTTGTCTAGAGATTATTGTCTCATTGATCTTACCAGTGATTGACAGGAGTGACATTGGTCTGTAGTTGCTGATTTCTGCTCTGCACTTCCTTTTGTGAACAGGGACTACATTTGCCTCTTTCCATAGAGAGGGCCATTTACACTGTACTAGGCAGTGCTGAAAGATGCGAGTTAGAGGTGCTGCTAGCTGGTCTGCACATCTTCTCAGCAATCTTGGGCTCAACTTGTTTGGCCCACAGCCTTTTCTTGGTCAAGCGATTTAAGAAGGAAATGCACCTCCTCCTACCTTATTGTCACCACTGACAGTTTTGACACAGTTCTTGCAGCTAGCCAAGGAGAGTCCCTTGCTGGATCAGGAACTTGCATTTTGGTAGCAAAGTGTTCAGCAAAGAGGTCCGCCTTCTCTTGACTACTAGTAGAGATGGTCCCATCCTCTCGATTTAGAGGTGGAATGAGTTCATCAGGCAGATAACCTTGTCTGTCCTTGACCAGGGACCACCAGGTTTTGGAGCCTACCCTACCTGATGCTAGCTTTCTTTTAGTACCCACGTCCCATTTAGCAATGGCCCACTTTTGAACGTCACCCTATGCCTACAGACTTGCCTGTGCAAGTTCTGTTATAGGTGGTAGGATGTCTCTTATACCTTCGTCATGCTTTGTACTTAGCAGTAGCAGCCTCTCTACACTCTTCTTTCTTTCAAAAAAAAAAAAGAAAAAAGAAAAAAGAAAAAAGAAAGGGAAGAAAAGGGAAAAAAGAAGAAAAAAAAAATGGTGGGGAGTGGAAGGAACCAGGGATCAGATGAGAAGGGTTCTGGTAAGGAGGAGTGGATGGAGGAGCAGTGGAAAAGGATGGAATAAGAGTGGTAGAGAAAATTAGGAGAGTTTTCTGAAAAATGGAGACAGAGCTTTATGTGAAATTAGAAAAGAGGTTGGAGAAGGAGAAGAAGAATTGAGAGGCACAAGTCGAAACTGCAGTAGCCAGGATAAGGGTCCTAGAAGATGAGGTAAAGAGGCTGAAGCAAGTTACAGGGGCATTGAAAAGACACAACAGGAAGGAAGGAGATATGAATTATGCTACGGTCATATCAGCCTGCCAAAAAGGGCCAAGGAGTCAAAAGAGAGAGTAACTAGGTGCAGATAGTGAGGGTGATTAGTCAAATGCAGAGGCACACCCGTGATACCAAGAGCCACTGGAAAAAAACAAGGGAGAAAATGATCATGTTCAGACAGGAACCAGAGTCACAGAGGGAGAGGCAATGGGAGGAGGAAAAGGCAAAATCAGTGTTTATCCATGGGCTTCAGAAGAGAGAGGAAAGGACACACACTGAAAGACGGCAGGCAGAAATAAAGGAGATTGAGAACATCATCACAGAAATAGGTGAAGAAGACATGGACGAGATTGTAAATTTTCAGAGAATAGGGAGGTACCTGAAGGGGAGAAAACGACCGATCAAGCTGATTCTCAGGACAGAAACAGTGTGGAACAGGATCGTCCAAGAGAAACCACGGTTGAAGTACTCGGAAGGGTACAAGAGGGTGTTCCTAGACAGAGACAGAAAACAAACAGAATGAGAGCAGCTGAGGGAGAGGACAAAAAAGTGAAAGGAGCAAGGAAAGGAGACAAGGACAGAACCAGCGGAAGTCAATCAGAGCAGGACAGAGCAGCAAGGGCAAGCACACAAAGAACCATCCTTAGAACCCCCGCCCATCACACCATCCCAACACTACAATCTACAATCCATACTCACAGCTTCCACCCAACACTCAACTATAGAATTTCAGAGTATGCTACCAGGTCTCCCACCCTCACAAGCCCCCCCAAACAACAGTGTTGGAAAGGAAACAGAAGGTATGGTACACAAACGCTGATGGAATAACAAATAAGTGAGAGGAGTGGCACGAAAGAGTCAAAGAGGCATCTCTGGACATCATAGCTCTCACAAAAACCAAGCTTACAGGTATGATAACAGATGCCATTTTTTCAACTGGATACCAGATCCTGAGGAAAGACAGAGGGAACAGGGGGTGCTGATCAAAAACTGATGGAATTTTGATGAGCTGGAGAGAGGAGACAGCGGAGAAGCAAGCGTTTACATAGCAGGAACTCTTCACTCTGGAGGTCCCAAAAGAGGTAGTTGCAGTGATGTATAACCCACCAAAGAACAGCAGGAGGCCAAGGCAAGAGTATGACGAGAGCAATAGAGCGATTGTTGACACACTGGCTGCAGTGGCCAGAAGAGCTCATGCATGCAGGGCAAAGCTCCTGATCATGGGTGACTTTAACCACAAGGAAATCGATTGGGAGAACTTGGAGCCACATGGGGGCCAAGATACACGGAGGGCTAAGATGATGGAGGTGGTACTGGAAAACTTCATGTACCAACACGTAATGAACACTACAAGAGAGAGAGGAGAGGATGGACCAGCAAGACTGGACCTAGCATTCACCTTGAGTAGTGCAGGTATTGAGGACATCACATACGAAAGACCCCTTGGGGCCAGCAATCATGTGGTTTTAAGCTTCGAATACACAGCAGAGCTACAAGTGGAGGGGGAAGCAGAAAGGCCAGGACGAATGAAGCCAAACTACAAGAAAGGGGACTACATGGGAATGAGGAACTTCCTGAATGGGGATCAGTGGGACAGAGAACTGGCATGGAAGCCAGTTAATGAGATGATGGAATATGTAACAACCATGTGCAAGGAGGCTGAGGAGAGGTTTGTACCCAAGGGTAACAGGAATAATGAAAAAGCCAGGATGAGCCCATGGTTCACCCAAAGGTGCAGGGAGGCGAAAATTAAGTGTGCTAGTTAACGGAAGAAATATAGACGGCAAAGGACCCAGGAGAATAAGGAGAGCAGTCGTATAGCCAGAAATGAATATGCACAGATAAGAAGGGAGGCCCAACGACAATATGAGAACAACATAGCAGCGAAAGCGAAATCTGAACCGAAGCTGTTATACAGCCACATCAGGAGGAAAACAATAGTCAAGGACCAGGTAATCAGGCTAAGGAAGGAAGGAGGAGAGAAAACAAGAAATGACCATGAAGTATATGAGGAACTCAACAAGAGATTTAAAGAAGTGTTCACAGAGGACACAGAAAGGGCTCCAGAAAGACGGCAAGGTGGGGTGCACCACCAAGTGCTGGACACAGTACACACAACCGAGGAAGAAGTGAAGAGGCTTCTGAGTGAGCTAGATACCTCAAAGGCAATGGGCCAGATAAAGTCTCTCCATGGGTCCTGAGAGAGGGAGCAGAGGCACTATGTGTACCCTTATCAACAATATTCAAAACATCTATCGAAACAGGGAGATTTGCCTGAGGCATGGAAGACAGCAAATGTAGACCCAATCTTTAAAAAAGGAGACAGACATGAAGCACTTAACTACAGATCAGTGTCACTGACATGAATAGTATGCAAAGTCATGGAGAAGATTATCAGGAGAAGGATGGTGGAACACCTAGAAAGGAATGATCTCATCAACAGCAGCCAACATGATTTCAGGGATGGGAAATCCTGTGTCACAAACCAACTGGAGTTCTATGACAAGGTGACAGCAGTAAGACAAGGGCTGCAAGAAGGCGTTTGACACAGTTCCACACAAGAGATTAGTGCAAAAACTGGAGGACCAAGCAGGGATAACAGGGAAGGCACTACAATGGATCAGGGAATACTTGTCAGGAAGACAGCAGCGAGTAATGGTACGAGGCGAGGTGTCAGAGTGGGCACCTGTGACCAGCGGGGTCCCACAGGGGTCAGTCCTAGGACCAGTGCTGTTTCTGGTATTTGTGAACGACATGACGGAAGGAATAAACTCCGAGGTGTCACTGTTTGCAGATGACGTGAAGTTGATGAGAAGAGTTCATTCGATCGAAGACCAGGCAGAAATACAAAGGGATCTGGACAGACTGCAGACCTGGTCCAGCAACTGGCTCCTGGAGTTCAATCCCACCAAGTGCAAAGTCATGAGGATTGGGGAAGGGCAAAGAAGACCGCAGATGGAGTACAGTCTAGGGGGTCAGAGACTACAAACATCACTCAAGGAAAAAGATCTTGGGGTGAGTATAACACCAGGCACATCTCCTGAAGCGCACATCAACCAAATAACTGCTGCAGCATATGGGCGCCTGGCAAACCTCAGAACAGCATTCCGACATCTTTAGGAATCGTTCAGGACCCTGTACACCGTGTACGTTAGGCCCATATTGGAGTATGCGGCACCAGTTTGGAACCCACACCTAGCCAAGCATGTAAAGAAACTAGAGAAAGTGCAAAGGTTTGCAACAAGACTAGACCCAGAGCTAAGAGGTATGTCCTATGAGGAGAGGTTAAGGGAAATCAACCTGACGACACTGGAGGACAGGAGAGATAGGGGGGACATGATAACGACTTACAAAATACTGAGAGGAATTGACAAGGTGGACAAAGACAGGATGTTCCAGAGACTGGACACAGTAACAAGGGGACACAGTTGGAAGTTGAAGACACAGATGAATCAAAGGGATGTTAGGAAGTATTTCTTCAGCCACAGAGTAGTCAAGAAGTGGAATAGTTTGGGAAGCGATGTAGTGGAGTCAGGATCCATGCATAGCTTTAAGCAGAGGTACGATAAAGCTCATGGTTCAGGGAGAGTGACCTAGTAGCGACCAGTGAAGAGGCGGGGCCAGGAGCTTGGACTCGACCCCTGCAACCTCAACTAGGTGAGTTCAACTAGGTGAGTACACAGCAGAGCCCAGGGAAAGCCGAGAAGGGAAAAATGACAGGCCAATGAGCTCAGGTACATTAACTAGTGAAACTGAAGAAAGGAAAGCTGTAATGGAGGAAATCAAATTGAATGAGGGGATACACAAGGATATGCAGTGGGAGAATGAAAGGGTGAGGTCAGTCTTTGTGTATGGGCTCCAGGAAGTTGAAGGGGAAACATATGAAGCAGGAAAACAAGGGGAAATAAAGCAGTTGAAAGCATCATAAAAGCAATAGGAGAAGACGACATGACCCAGCTGGAAAATTTTCGGAGAATAAGGGGGTTTGCAAAAAAAATAACCCGGCTAGTGAAAGTGACCTTCAAGGCAGAATCGATTCGGAAGGGACATGCCGGCATACAGGAAGGTGTATCTCGACCGCAACAACAAGAAAGGCAGAAACTGAGAGAGATGGCACAAAGGCAAAAGAAGGAAAGAGAGGGGATGGAGAAGACAGACAGGAGATCCCAGACCCAGGAAGAAGATCAAATACAGCCTCCCTCACAACTTCCTATAAAAGCCCCCCAACCAGGTCAACCCCAGTGCAACCAAACACTCTAAACCAAAACACCCATGCCACATCCAATGCCCCCACCCACGCATTACAAACTCCACCCCCACAGCAACCACCCATAGTTCCTTATCAGGTCTCCCACTTCCCCAACCCCAATATACCTCCCAGACTACAGTCTTAGAAAAGAAGTTGAAGGTGTGGTATACAAATGCAGATGGAATAACAAATAAGTATGAGGAGTGGCATGAAAGAATCTAGAAGACATCCCCAGACATAATAGCGCTCACAGAAACAAAACTCACCAGAATAATAACAGATTCAATCTTTCCATCCGGATATCAAATCCTCAGGAAAGACAGAGGGAGGAGAGGGGGAGGAGGAGTTGCATTGCTCATTAAAAACCAGTGGGGTTTTGAGAAAATGGAAGGAATGGATGGCACGGGCGAAAGGGACTACTTAGTAGAAACAATCCAGTCTGAGGGACATAAGGTGAATTGCAGTAATGTACAACCCACCACAGAACTGCAGGAGGCCAAGAAAAGAATACGATGAGAGCAACAGAGCAATGGTCGACTCACTAGCCGAGGTTGTCAGGAGAGCACACATGGGGGGAGCAAAGTTACTAGTTATGGGTGATTTCAATCACAAGGAGATTGACTGGGAAAACCTGGAGCCCCATGGGGGTCCCGAAACATGGAGAGCCAAGATGATGGATGTGATACTGGAAAACCTCATGCATCAACATGTTAGAGACACTACCAGAGTGACATTTATTGTGGCAGAGGAGCTTTATCAAGCCATTACAAACAATACATGGACACAGAGGGTATATAAAGGCTCAGAGCCTTTATCCCTCTGTGTCCAATTGTTTGTAATGGCTTGATAAAGCTCCTGGAGAGCGAAACGTTGCCACAATAAATGTCACATTAGTTGCACTTGTGTCCTTTTACTTTACATGAACATGTTAGAGACACTACCAGAGAGAGAGGAGAGGATGAACCATCAAGATTGGACCTTGTATTCACCTTGAGTAGTTCGGACATCGAGGATATCATGTATGAAAGGCCCCTTGGAGCTAGTGATCATGTGGTTCTGTGCTTCGACTACATAGTTGAGCTCCAAGTGGAGAGAGTAGCAGGAATAGGTTGGGAAAAACCAAACTACAAAAGGGGGAACTACTCAGTAATGAGGAACTTCCTGCAAGACATTCAGTGGGAGAGGGAACTGACAGGAAAACCAGTACAAGAAATGATGGACTATGTGGCAACAAAATGCAAGGAAGCAAAGGAGAGATTTATTCCCAAGGGAAACAGAAATAATGGGAAGAACAGAACGAGCCCTTGGTTTACCAAAAGGTGTAGGGGAGCAAAAACTAGGTGTACTAGAGAATGGAAAAGGTACAGAAGACAGAGAACTCAGAAAAATAAAGAGATTAGCCGAAGAGCCAGAAACGAATATGCACAGAAAAGAAGGGAGGCTTAGCGACAATATGAAAATGACATAGCATCGAAAGTCAAGTCTGACCCGAAGCTGTTGAATAGCCACATCAGGAGGAAAACAACAGTCAAGGACCAGGTAATCAGACTGAGGAAGGTTGATGAGGAGTTCACAAGAAACGACCGAGAGGTATGTCAGGAGCTCAACACGAGATTTAAAGAAGCATTTACAGTGGAAACCAGTAGGACTCCAGGAAATCAGAACAGGGGGGTACACCAGCAAGTGCTGGATGAGGTACATATAACCAAGGAGGAGGTGAAGAAGCTGCTTTGCGAACTTGACACCTCAAAGGCGGTGGGACCAGACAACATCTCTCCATGGGTTCTTAAAGAGGGAGCAGAGATACTGTGTGTGCCATTAACAAAGATCTTCAACACATCATTTGAAACTGGGCAACTCCCTGAGGTATGGAAGATGGCAAATGTAGTCCCAATTTTTAAAAAGGGAGACAGACATGAGGCACTAAACTACAGACCTGTATCACTAACGTGTATAGTATGCAAGGTCATGGAGAAGATCATCAGGAGGAGAGTGGTGGAGCACCTGGAAAGAAACAAGTGTATAATTGACAACCAGCACGGTTTCAGGGAAGGAAAATCCTGTGTCACAAACCTGCTAGAGTTTTATGACAAGGTGACAGAAGTAAGACAAGAGAGAGAGGGGTGGATCGACTGCATTTTTTTTTGACTGCAAGAAGGCCTTCGACACAGTTCCTCACAAGAGGTTACTGCAAAAGCTAGAGGATCAGGCGCACATAACAGGAAAGGCACTGCAATGGATCAGAGAATACCTGACAGGAAGGCAACAACGAGTCATGGTACGTGACGAGGTGTCAGAGTGGGCGCCTGTGACAAGTGGGGTTCCACAAGGGTCAGTCCTAGGACCTGTGCTGTTCTTGGTATATGTTAACGACATAACGGAAGGGAGAGACTCAGAAGTGTCCTTGTTTGCAGATGATGTGAAGTTAATGAAAAGAATCAAATCGGATGAGGATTAGGCAGGACTACAAAGAGACCTAGACAGGCTACAAGCCTGGTCCAGCAACTGGCTCCTTGAGTTTAACTCTGCCAAATGCAAAGTCATGAAGTTTGGGGAAGTGCAAAGAAGACCGCAGACACAATATAGTTTAGATGGCCAAAGACTGCAAACCTCACTCAAGAAAAAATAGCTGGGGGTGAGTATAACACCGAGCATATCTCCCGAGGTGCACACCAATCAGTCAACTGCTGCAGCATACGGGCGCCTGGCAAACCTACGGGTAGCGTTCCGATACTTCCGTAAGGATTCGTTCAAGACTCTGTATACCAGTTACGTCAGGCCCATACTGGAGTATGTAGCACCAGTTTGGAATCCACACCTAGTCAAGCACGTCAAGAAATTAGAGAAATTGCAAAGGTTTGCAACAAGACTAGTCCCAGAGCTACGGGGATTGTCCTACGAAGAAAGGTTGAGGGAAATCGGCCTGACGACACTGGAGGACAGGAGGGTCAGGGGAGACATGATAACGACATATAAAATACTGCGCGGAATAGACAAGGTGGACAAAGACGGGATGTTCCAGAGAAGGGACACAGACACAAGGGGTCACAATTGGAAGTTGAAGACTCAGATGAATCAAAGGGATGTTAGGAAGTATTTCTTCAGTCATAGAGTAGTCAGGCCGTGGAATAGCCTAGAAAGTGACGTAGTGGAGGCGGGAACCATACATAGTTCTAAGGCGAGGTATGATAAAGCTCATAGGGCAAGGAGAAAGAGGACATAGTAGCAATCAGCGAAGAGGCGGGGCCAGGAGCTATGACTCGACCCATGCAACCACAAATAGGTGAGTACAAATAGGTGAGTACACACACACACACATACACACTCAAGTGTCTTTGATATCTTGTAACTAAGACAGACACACGGTTGTGAGGCTGTACCTGGGTATTTACTCTGACGCCTCTGTGTTTTAGTAGAAAAATAAGACACGCGTAACAGTTAGGTATCTCCTACACTGTTGGCTTCCACAGTCGAATACAGAGTTGACTAAATGTGTAGACAGCAGAAACCATGAATAAGTATTTCTAAAATGGACAGTCTCTCAGCCATGAGATGTGTTAGCCTCCATAGTTTGATCACTTTTTAGGCTGAGGGACTGACCACTTCTAACGTACTTCTACTGGGCTGATGGACTGATGATATCATCTTTACCTCTTCTGTCCTTCTGCTGTCTCCATATTTAGTGGCTTCTTTATTCAGATATAAAGATGCTTAACTGTTTTATACGTATCTTACTCATATATTTGTCTGAATTGTATACCATTATTATATTAATAGTCTTAAGTCAAAGGACGGTGTTGCTAATGTAAGGAATGATTCTAAACTGGTACCATTTAGTTCTAGTAAGATCTGGAACCACTGGACACCGGGACACATGTGCAACAGTCTTCATCAGTAAACTGGTTTCAGGCTCATTGTGGCAACATCTGGCCACATTCCTGTTCCAGGTTCTCAGTGAGGTTATGCAGATTGGTAATGCCATCCGGTTTCTGAATAGCTAGAGGAGATTCTTAATCTTTTTTAAAATATTATTTGTGCCGATAAAATAAATCCTTATTCATAAATATATCGGACAATAAGAGTCAAACAGTCATTCAGTGTAAGGAGTGGTGAAATCTGGAGCCTCAGTCCATTAATCGTGAGACAGCAGCTTTGCTCTTGCAGACAGCCAATCTAGAGGAGCAGCAGCAACAATACCTGGCTATTTTTATTCTGAAGACGCTTTTGCCAACCAATAGCTTCATCAGTTCAATACAGAAGTTATTTGAAGGTACCGAAACAGGAAACAGTAGAGGTAATCAGTCCCTCAGCCAAGATAAAGGTGTTCACCACAGGAGTCGAGATGAATCTGATAATGAGAAAGACAATGCTTGTTCGAATTATCACGTGGTTTAGTTGGGTGGCAATACTGTAGCTTTCTGCTTCGTGTTACAATATTGTTATGGGAATGAGAGCGGTTTCTAAACACCGGCATCTGTTGAGATATGGCTCCATAAACTTCATCTGTGAAATTGTCAAACACATCAGGTGTCCCTCTATGTTTCTGTGTATCATGAATTATACACAGAGAATACATGTACATGTAAGCATGAATGTTTAATTTACTTTTTGGATTAAAGTGTTCTTGTCTTGTGATGAATAGGATAAGTGCAACCTGAATGACTCATGTGTAGTCGATAAGCCTTAAACCCCAGTAAAAAAAACTGTGTTTAAGTCCTGTAAAAAAAAAAAAAAACTCGTGAGCAAACACTATGACATACTATTAGAAAGCGTTTAGCTCCTGAGACATTAATCGCTTCTAAAATATGAAGGTTATCGATATCAGTTTGTATAGTCTTGAAAGTGAGGTGCAAGAGACAAATAATGAAATGATGAAAGTTCTAGTAAGGTTCTGAGATTCCATCATTTAGCCTACAAGTTCACGTTTTTTTTGTGTTGTATGCCAGTCTTTTTTTTTTTTTAATTTTATTCCAAGGTGTCGATGAGGGCGATTAGTGAGGCTCCCTTACACATTTAATATCTAAAGTCAGGTTTAGTGAGGACGAGTTGTGATTCAGTCCAAGTTATCAAATGATCAGGAAACTTTCTGTAGAAGACAAGCGTTCATTACGTTTTCCTTATGGTAGGCGCTTAAGACAGATAGATTTTCGCCAGTTTTCCCTGTATAATTCTTGGGACAGTGTCCACAGGGGATGGCGTTGAAGCTGCCTTGGGAGTAAGAAGTAAGAGGTGTAGGACTTCTCTTTGTAGGTCTTTAATGGAGGATGTAGTCATAGTGGATACAATGATATTGCTTCTAGCAAACACTTAGCGGGTATTTCTGGCAACATCCCAACATGAAAGCACTATGAACTGTTTGAAGGAATGTTCCATTGGAATTTAGTTGAGGAACACTCCTGCAAACAGTTCCTAGCACATCAGAACATCTAAGAAAGGAATCCTGTTAACATTTCCTACTTCAACAGTAAACTTAATCGAGGTGGCTAAATCACAGAGTCAAAAAAAAAAAAAATACTAAGTTCTCATCTGAACTTCGAAAATTTCTCTTCATGACTCAGTGATTTAGCTTCCTTGATTAAGTTTACTGATCAGTAGGTATAGTTAAACCACTTAGCTGAGCTAAGACATCTTTCAGTAGCTTCGTCTCTAAAAACTCCATATAAAGATTTCTAAACATCAGAGTGAAGGAAGGTTCCTCATCGCTATTTATTGTTTTAGTGCACAGATTTTCCCCTTCAGTAACTAATGTACAGTCTACTACCTAAAGTTTAATTTACTTGCGAATAACATTCTCAGGGTAAAGCGCATTGCATTTATTTAATTCTTATTTTGGGTACCATATTAAGTCCGCAACAGGGACTCTGGAAGGCAGTGACATGAAATCCTTCGACGTATTTATATTGTGGAATTTCTATGTTAGATCCATTGCTCTTAATATGATCATCCGAGATGCTGCCTACCAACATGGGTTGAATGTTTGACCAACCATTTTGATTGATTATATGATGCTTATCCAAATAAACATATGAGGTAGAGATAAGAGTAAAAGATGAGAATGCGAGCAAATGAGAAAAAATGAGTGAAGAGTTGGTAAGAGGTTATCATGATGCACACTACTTCATTATAGAACAACTGCAATACAAAGGCTCCTGATTTGTCAGGAGCTTAGCAACCGGAAACTGATGGAAAGGATCTAAAATCTCAGAGGTCAACTAGTGTGGTGACGGAAGCACCGTCTTTAACACCAGGGAGACAGAGACTGTGCGTTACAACTGATCAACAAGGATATTTGTCAGAAGCTAAAGATACAAAAAGAAAACATAACAGAGGGCTCATGAGACACCAGAAAAGATTTACTCATAAAATTTTGAAATTTTGCCAACGAAGATGAATATTAATTAACTAATATTCGTATAAAAACTGAGGAAGTGTTAAGTGCGTTTCACCGGGAAAATTATTAGGGAGATTTCTGGTCACGAGAGCCCTGAAACGTTAACAGCTTAAGAGGGGACGTTCAGATTATACAGCAACCTCCCTTCAAAACAAAATCAGAACTATTTTATGATTAAGCGCCCACAGTCATATCAAGACCTTTCATACAAACTATAATAATCAAAACAGTACAGAGCACCGAGGCACTGGACCCAAGTGATAAGCACCTAGCAGCGTCACTGTGACAAACACAGTGTCACTGTGTTCGTCACAGTGCCACTGTGTTTGTGCTGACTTCAAAGGCGTTAATAAAAGTTTTATACGTATATCATAGCTGGAACAAGTAGCGATTACATACATCCAGGTTTGAAATTATGGACAATATGAATAAGATATGGTTCTAGCCTGTTTAATCCTTTGTTTATATTGCTTTGTGAGTGATGCCATGTGTTTTATTTACTATTAATAACACCTTCTCTACAAAATACTTAGGATATCACCATAGTAATGAAGAAGAAAGGCTAGATACCTAATCATGCACTAGAAGCATCTTCACATCTACAGACAATCTTATTGTCTGAGATTTTCAAAATCTGGGTGTTTATTATGATGTGTTTGAGCTTGTTAAAATGTAACAAAGCATCCACAGTACACTGTTGAGGTTCCTTAACCTGTTTCTTCAAATAATCAGAAACAACATTAGTTATATTCTAAATTAGGAACGAACGTTTTGCGTAAGTTTACTGACTCCAAGAAATTTATCATAAGTTTCTTTAACTCAAGACCCTGACTTAAATATTTATTATAAATAATGAAGCCGAAATACTGAATTTTAAAAAAAATCCAGTTTGGCAGTTAAACATTGTTTCTAAAACATGAGAATCTTACAGTGTTCCTCGGAAGAGTGAATCATGGCATAAATATTATCGAAGTAGTCAGAGATGTTAGCAATACTTGCAAGAACCCTCATTAAACAATCTTAATTTGTATAGGCTATGACCAAACCGAATAGCATCGTGGTATACTGCAGTAACCTGCGTAGGAAAAGATGTTACGGGGTTGAAATGAGGATGTAATTTAACTTTTTGGTAAGATTGCGAGATGTTCAGTTTTGGCAAATATCTCGACTTATGAAACTGGAAAAGAAATAAAAATGAAGTCAATCAGAGACTTTTTCCTTATATAAGATTAATTCCAGAAAAGGGAGGGAGGGGGTGACCTCGTAAACTCAGGAAAAAAAATAGGAAAAACATTATAATACTATATCAGTTAGGACAGATATCTAGTTTAAATAAACACAAATTTATCGTACACAAAATTACAGAAAGAAACATAAATAACAAACATTAATTGACATACAAGTAAAATAAATACCTAGAAACAGGCAAAAAAAATGAATGTCATAAAATCGCAATCTAGTTATGTGTCACTATTACGAAACCAGAGAATTTATGAAGAAGCAATGGACAGGTGGACGACTCAGTAGGTGAGGGTTGGGGGTATAATATTGGTGGTAACAAGCCATCAGGTGTGGAGCGTTGCTAAGTTGTTGTATGAACGAGGAGCAGCAGTACAACTCTCAGCTTAAGATGCGGATAGAGAGCAAGTGGGCTACACTTGTTCAACTATAATTCTACTACACTCGATGAATCCTGAACTATGCTGTGAGGGGTTGTTCCTCATAGACGGACTTGATGTAGTGCATGATGAATAACTCAGATGAGTTAAACTCATGTGAGGCTTGCTTCTCCAGTCGATAGCCTTCATACCTACACTTCAGTCAACTAAACAAGATAACACATGTATTTCTATGGGATCAGACAGACCTATGGACTGGGCTAAAAATACAGAACAAAATAACGTGTTAATCGCTTAACACGTAAACTACATAGAGCCAAATACAACAGTATTATAATCTCGGGTAACTCACTAACACAAATTATTACAAGAACTAACACATCCTATGATAAAAATGATATAGCTTAAAGCAGTAGTAACCTAAATAATAACAAAAATGGGTGGAGGCCTAACAGCACAATACCAAGTGAGCTCCGAGACTCTCCTACCTACACAGAGTTAGAAACGTAGAAAGAAGAGAAATTATGCATAAATTGGCATGAATTAAAATGACAATGAGTATCTCAAACCTACAGACATCTCTGGCAGGTGATAAATGCAAAAAGAAGTTTACGAAAGGAAACAAATGGAAGAAAACTTTGAATAAAACTTGATTCGAAAATTGTGGACTCTAAATATGTAAGATTTTCGAAAAAAAAATGTTGACATTGACAAACTGCAGAATTTGAAAATTGTCCAATGATTTTACACTAGCAAGTCTTGATGTCACTGAATTGTTTACTATATTCCTGTTCCTGATCTGTTATCCTGTCTCGAAGAAAAAATAGATGGGTTTCCCTGATATTCAAAAAGTATATCATTATTGAACTGATTAAGTTGTGAGTAGTTGATTGCAAGTTTAAGTTCGATGGGAAATGCTACGCTGAAAGGCAAGGAATGACTATGGAGTTTATTGAGGCTCTATATATGTGTTTGGCTAAATGCTATAAATCTGGACACATTTTACCTAGATTTAAGGTTCTTGTCCTGACTGTTAAATTGACTGTGAATAAAGAAGTGGACTTTAAACTTCTATTCTTAGATGTTCTGATTCACCAAGTTGATAGAATGATAAGTTTACAGTATATAAGAAGGCCACTAATGTGTGTTCATAAATCCACTACTACTCAAACCATGAAGCAGGAGTTAAATGGGGTGTCTTGTTCACTATGTTTCTGAGAGCTTGCAGAGTGTGCAGCCCAGAGTTTCTTGATGAAGTCACGAAAATCTTTGATATTGTCATGAAATAACAGTATCATATATAATAGTACTATAACAGTGCTATATTGCTCACATTTGATTCTTTTATAAACGATTCATTGTACATAACCTTAAGACAGATTCCTATATGAATTTTTTGGACTGTCTTAAATGAAGCTTCACACTAAGAATATAGGAGGTACTTAGGGTCTGCTTTTCCTACCTTCTCTTTTGTTTGACCTCCTAAAGCGTTGGGTGGGGTGAATCTTTTCAACTAGGATCGTCTCCCTATGTTGACGCTAGACCCGTTGTCTTTAATACGATGATTGGAAATTTCCTAAAAACATTTACCATATAAATTTAAAGTCTTTCATAGCGAAACAATTTGGAGTCTAACGGCGTGTTTGCGATAATTAACAGGTCACAAATTTTGTGGTTATTAGATAATTATTACATTTTCAATTTTTATGGGCTTTATGTTTTATTCTTATATGCTGTAATAGGTTACCTGCAATATCTGGCACTTGGTAGTCTGTCTAGCACCCATTTCTGTTATTCTGGACAGAGTCGTTTTTCTGAACGAATATCCCTGGAGTTCTAGTAATTTCTGCAACATTGTAAGCTCCTGATGTGTTGATTGCAACAAGAAAGACCTATAGCCTTTTTTATGCATCTTTCATCGCTTGTTTTAAATTAATTTCAATAAATTTTCAATTTATTCAAAAGGCTAAAAAGGTTGTATGTAGTAAGTCCATGATCGAAAGGAATATAATAGAATCTAGTTCATTAAAAATATTTTTGAAAATAATATGATCAGTGGATTATACAGATCGGATTCATATATAATTAATTAAATTTTAGAAAAAATTAAGATACATTAGAAAAAGAATTTAAAATAAATTAGACAATTTTTTTGGGGTAGAATATAAGCCGTGTTTCATGAATCACTGACAACCTACCTACATCACCATAAAAAGTCAGGTGTTGTGAGATGGCCGCGAGGTGTAGTTTCAGCCTTATATTTCTTCCTGTTAATTTCTTTTATTTTTATAGTTCCTTTGATAATGTGAGAAATTATGAAAGCGCTTGGAATTCGACATGACAGGCGATGTAACATACACCCAGTGAAATGAAGGGGCGCCACTGATACACTAAAAGAAAACACAATAAGTATCAGGGTCCCAAGACTGCTCAACAGCCTCCCATCAGCCATAAGGGGAATTACCAATAGACCTCTGGTTGTCTTCAAGAGGGAGCTGGACAGATACCTAAAGTCAGTGCCAGATCAGCCGGGCTGTGGTTCGTACGGTCGACTACGTGCGGCCAGCAGCATCAGCCTCGTTGATCAGGCCCTGATCCACCAGGAGGCCTGGTCATGGACCGGTCCACGGGGGCGTTGATTCCCGGAATGCCCTCCAGGTAGACTCCAGGTAGTTATTCTGTTTTTTTTTTTCAAAATATTCTTCTGTTATCTCTTGTTATCCCTGTAAATGGTAGTAAGAAATCTTCTTTATCTGCTCTTTTACGTCTTTTCGATCTTTGAGCGACGTTGAGCGTCTTCAATGTTTTCAACTGTTCGTCACAACTCTTACTGCTCAACTCCCGCCGCCATTTTGTAGCTCTTTGAACATTTTCTGATTTGTTTGTTTTTCAAATGTAGACACCAGATACCTCGTGCGCATTCCAGTTCTGTTCTAATATGTTACACAAAACTTTAACCTTTCATGAACCATATATGTAAAACCGATTTTATTTTTTTGCTAGTGTAGCATAAGAGTTTCTCAATTTCATTTACGTGATCTATCGGTGACCCTTTTTTGTTAACTATAACTCGTAGATAGGTAGTAGGTTCGTAGACAGCAACCACCCAGATAGGTAGTAGGTTCGTAGACAGCAACCACCCAGATAGGTAGTAGGTTCGTAGACAGCAACCACCCAGATAGGTAGTAGGTTCGTAGACAGCAACCTCTCAGATAAGTAGTAGGTTCGTAGACAGCAACCACCCAGATAGGTAGTAGGTTCGTAGACAGCAACCACCCAGATAGGTAGTAGGTTCGTAGACAGCAACCTCTCAGATAAGTAGTAGGTTCGTAGACAGCAACCACCCAGATAGGTAGTAGGTTCGTAGACAGCAACCTCTCAGATAAGTAGTAGGTTCGTAGACAGCAACCACCCAGATAGGTAGTAGGTTCGTAGACAGCAACCACCCAGATAGGTAGTAGGTTCGTAGACAGCAACCACCCAGATAGGAAGTAGGTTCGTAGACAGCAACCACCCAGATAGGTAGTAGGTTCGTAGACAGCAACCACCCAGATAGGTAGTAGGTTCGTAGACAGCAACCTCTCAGATAAGTAGTAGGTAAGTAGACAGCAACCACCCAGATAGGTAGTAGGTTCGTAGACAGCAACCACCCAGATAGGTAGTAGGTTCGTAGACAGCAACCACCCAGATAGGTAGTAGGTTCGTAGACAGCAACCTCTCAGATAAGTAGTAGGTTCGTAGACAGCAACCACCCAGATAGGTAGTAGGTTCGTAGACAGCAACCACCCAGATAGGTAGTAGGTTCGTAGACAGCAACCTCTCAGAGCAACCACCCAGATAGGTAGTAGGTTCGTAGACAGCAACCTCTCAGATAGACAGCAACCACCCAGATAGGTAGTAGGTTCGTAGACAGCAACCACCCAGATAGTAGTAGGTAGGTAGTAGGTTCGTAGACAGCAACCACCCAGATAGGTAGTAGGTTCGTAGACAGCAACCTCTCAGATAAGTAGTAGGTAAGTAGACAGCAACCAGATAGGTAGTAGGTTCGTAGACAGCAACCACCCAGATTCGTAGACAGATAGGTAGTAGGTTCGTAGACAGCAACCTCCCAGATAGGTAGTAGGTTCGTAGACAGTAGGTAGTAGGTTCGTAGACAGCAACCACCCAGATAGGTAGTAGTAGACAGTTAGGTAGTAGGTTCGTAGACAGCAACCAGATAGGTAGTAGGTTCGTAGAGAGCAACAGATAGGTAGTAGGTTCGTAGACAGCAACCTCCCAGATAGGTAGTAGGTTCGTAGAGAGCAACCTCTCAGATAGGAAGTAGGTTCGTAGCAACCTCCCAGATAAGTAGTAGGTTCAGATAGATAGTAGTAGGTTCGTAGAGAGCAGATAGGTAGTAGGTTCGTAGACAACCTCCCAGATAGGTAGTAGGTTCAGACCCCCAGATAGGTAGTAGGTTCGTAGAGAGCAACCTCCCAGATAGGTAGTAGGTTCGTAGACAGCAACCTCCCAGATAGGTAGTAGGTTCGTAGAGATAGGTAGTAGGTTCGTAGCGTAGACCTCCCAGATAGGTAGTAGGTTCGTAGACAGCAACCTCCCAGATAGGTAGTAGGTTCGTAGACAGCAACCTCCCAGATAGGTAGTAGGTTCGTAGACAGCAACCTCCCAGATAGGTAGTAGGTTCGTAGACAGCAACCACCCAGATAGGTAGTAGGTTCGTAGACAGCAACCTCCCAGATAGGTAGTACGTTCGTAGACAGCAACCTCCCAGATAGGTAGTAGGTTCGTAGACAGCAACCTCTCAGATAAGTAGTAGGATCGTAGACAGCAACCACCCAGATAGGTAGTAGGTTCGTAGACAGCAACCACCCAGATAGGTAATAGGTTCGTAGACAGCAACCTCAAAGATAGGTAGTAGAATCGTGGACAGCAACCTCCCAGATAGGTAGTAGGTTCGTAGACAGCAACCACCCAGATAGGAAGTAGGTTCGTAGACAGCAACCACCCAGATAGGTAGTAGGTTCGTAGAGAGCAACCACCCAGATAGGTAGTAGGTTCGTAGACAGCAACCACCCAGATAGGTAGTAGGTTCGTAGAGAGCAACCACCCAGATAGGTAGTAGGTTCGTAGAGAGCAACCTCCCAGATAGGTAGTAGGTTCGTAGATAG
Source organism: Cherax quadricarinatus (assembly GCF_038502225.1). Lineage (NCBI taxonomy): Eukaryota > Metazoa > Arthropoda > Malacostraca > Decapoda > Parastacidae > Cherax > Cherax quadricarinatus. Next base: position 14,123,777 of record NC_091313.1, read on the forward strand.
GTAGTAGGTTCGTAGAGAGCAACCACCCAGATAGGTAGTAGGTTCGTAGACAGCAACCTCTCAGATAGGTAGTAGGTTCGTAGAGAGCAACCTCCCAGATAGGTAGTAGGTTCGTAGACAGCAACCTCCCAGATAGGTAGTAGAGAGCAACCTCCCAGATCGTAGAGAGCAACCTCCCAGATAGGTAGTAGGTTCGTAGACAGCAACCTCCCAGATAGGTAGTAGGTTCGTAGATCGTAGACAGCAACCTAGACAGCAACCAACCAAGTGAGTAGTAGGTTCGTAGAGAGCAACCACCCAGATAGGTAGTAGGTTCGTAGACAGCAACCTCCCAGATAGGTAGTAGGTTCGTAGAGAGCAACCTCCCAGATAGGTAGTAGGTTCGTAGACAGCAACCTCCCAGATAGGTAGTAGGTTCGTAGAGAGCAACCTCCCAGATAGGTAGTAGGTTCGTAGACAGCAACCTCCCAGATAGGTAGTAGGTTCGTAGACAGCAACCTCCCAGATAGGTAGTAGGTTCGTAGACAGCAACCAACCAAGTGAGTGTGAAACGGAAACCTGTAATTATTTTACATGATGGCAGGATTACTGGTATCATTTTTCTGTCTCAGAAACACGCGATCGCCAGCGTACTCAGCTCACACAATGAGGTCCGGGGTTCGAATCTCCTCTGGTACGGCTGAAAAACATTAGGGCCGTGTTTCCATAAGACACCTGCTGTCCCTGACCCTGTTCACCCTTTAGTTTAAAATGGGTACCTGGGTGTTATTCGACTGATGTGGGTCGCATCCTGGGACAAAACTAACCTTATCTGCCCGAAATACTCAGCATAACAAGGGGCTTTCTTTATAGTAGTATGTCACTGATGTCAGCTAGGACTGTATACCTTGTACATGTGCTTGTAGTAAATAAAGATATTATTATTATTATTATTATTATTATTATTATTATTATTATTATTATTATTATTACTATTATTATTATTATTATTATTATTTTTATTTTTATTTTTATTATTATTATTATTATTATTATTATTATTATTATTATTATTATTATTATTATTATTATCTTGCTACTCTGCTTACACTTAGGTCACACAACAAATGCATGTACACGCGTATATGTTTACATACCAATCTGGGTTTTCCTCAATTTTCTGAATAGTTCTTGTTCTTTTTTATTTGCTCTTATCTCCTTGGGGAAGTAGAAAAGAATTCTTCCTCCGTAAGCCATGCGTGTCGTAAGAGGCGACTATAATGACGGGAGCAAGGGACTAGTAACCCCTTCTGTATAAATTACTAAATGTAAAAAGAAAGGCTTTTGTTTTTCTTTTTGGGTCACTCTGCTTTGGTGGGATACGGTCGGTTTGTTAAAAAAACTTCCTGGATCTCTTTCTTAATCTGATATTCTCTATATTTTGACACAGTCTGTATTCTTGATATGGCCTGATTTCGTTCTTTTTTTCTTTCATTTTCATTACATGACATTTATCTACCTTAATTACCATCGTCCATCATTCCATATGCTCAGTTTGTCCAGATCCTATAGCGAAGGTTTACAGTTATTTTAATTATTAATTTTTACATAAGAATTTTGCATCGTCTGAAGATATGTGCTTATATTTTTTAGTACCTTGTGGTAAATAATTTATATAAATTAGAAACATTCTGGGGAAGTACAGAGGCTTGTGGCTCCTTACATGTGTCATCAACTCATGCTGATATATTTCCTCTTAATCTGTTCACATTTACTTCTCAAAAAAATCTCTAATCCATTGCAATAATTTGCTTTTAATTTCTCCAATATTTTGCAATTTCCAAATAAATCTTTCATAAGGAACTATCAAAAACTTTACTACATTCTTGATAAACATAATCTGCCCATCCAATTCATTCTTCCATGATTTTCCATCAATTTATGATAATTACTTAGAAAATTTGATGTACGTGGGTTTGCAGACTAAAAAAATAAATTTACTGCAATCATAACCAACTGTAAATAAGCCATGATTTGCGACGAGAAAGATGCAAGAAATCTGAAGGTAGAGGTATCCTCGGACTAGTAGGGTTAGGAAAGTCCACATGTGGAGGCAGGGGAAAACTTTTAAGCAGCGAAGGATTGCAACGCTGCGAAGAAAGATGTGCAGACGGAGAAGAGGGAAAAGGAGGAACAGGAGTTGGATCTGTGTCCATCAATGGTCTAGTCTCCTCAATATATTCTGAAATAGCTTCAAGTGTTTCTGAGGACAAGGATGTTGTATGTAGTACAATATTGGAGATGGAAGAAGGAGGGTGAGTAAAGATCGAGGTGACGATGGACAGTACCAAAGTAGGGAAGGACGAAAGGGTAGAGGGAACTAGAGAAGAAGCTTGGGAGGGCACGGGAGATGAAGCGACCTGGGAGGGGGCAGAAGAGAAAGAAACTTGGGAGGAGACAGGGGAAGAAGGTACTGTACGAAGAGGAGGATGAACCTCCACACTCGTAACAGAGGCGGTTAGAGGTGAAGAACCGAGTACAGAGACTGGGAAGGAATGGAAGGAGGGGTTAAAGGAGATTTTAGCAATGGGGATGTTTTGGACTTCAGAGAAGAAAAGGAGCGATGGGGAGTAGGTGTTGTACGAGGTCTTGTAAACACAGAAACTTGTGAGTGAGAAGAGGAAGAGGTGAGAGGTGACATCTGAGTCCAGGATATCAAATGAATTAGAGACAGGGGTGACTGTGGAAGGGGTGACCACTGAGGAGGCTGCATAAGTTGGGACCCCAAAGGAGGGGGTATGTTTATTTACTCGAGAATAAGAAATACGGGGAAGTCTCCCTTGGAAGCGAAGATAAGAGACTGCCATAGCATAAGAGAGGCATTTTGCATCGTCTGAAGATATGTGCTTATATTTTTTTATACCTTGTGGTAAATAATTTATATAAATTAGAAACATTCTGGGGAAGTACAGAGGCTTGTGGCTCCTTACATGTGTCATCAACTCATGCTGATATATTTCCTCTTAATCTGTTCACATTTACTTCACAAAAAATCTCTAATCCATTGCAATAATTTGCTTTTAATTTCTCCAATATTTTGCAATTTCCAAATAAATCTTTCATAAGGAACTATCAAAAACTTTGCTACATTCTTGATAAACATAATCTGCCCATCCAATTCATTCTTCCATGATTTTCCATCAATTTATGATAATTACTTAGAAAATTTGATGTACGTGGGTTTGCAGACTAAAAAAATAAATTTACTGCAATCATAACCAACTGTAAATAAGCCATGATTTGCGACGAGAAAGATGCAAGAAATCTGAAGGTAGAGGTATCCTCGGACTAGTAGGGTTAGGAAAGTCCACATGTGGAGGCAGGGGAAAACTTCTAAGCAGCGAAGGATTGCAACGCTGCGAAGAAAGATGTGCAGACGGAGAAGAGTGAAAAGGAGGAACAGGAGTTGGATCTGTGTCCATCAATGGTCTAGTCTCCTCAATATATTCTGAGATAGCTTCAAGTGTTTCTGAGGACAAGGATGTTGTATGTAGTACAATATTGGAGATGGAAGAAGAAGGGTGAGTAAAGATCGAGGTGACGATGGACAGTACCAAAGTAGGGAAGGACGAAAGGGTAGAGGGAAGTAGAGAAGAAGCTTGGGAGGGCACGGGAGATGAAGCGACCTGGGAGGGGGCAGAAGAGAAAGAAACTTGGGAGGAGACAGGGGAAGAAGGTACTGTACGAAGAGGAGGATGAACCTCCACACTCGTAACAGAGGCGGTTAGAGGTGAAGAACCGAGTACAGAGACTGGGAAGGAATGGAAGGAGGGGTTAAAGGAGATTTTAGCAATGGGGATGTTTTGGACTTCAGAGAAGAAAAGGAGCGATGGGGAGTAGGTGTTGTACGAGGTCTTGTAAACACAGAAACTTGTGAGTGAGAAGAGGAAGAGGTGAGAGGTGACATCTGAGTCCAGGATATCAAATGAATTAGAGACAGGGGTGACTGTGGAAGGGGTGACCACTGAGGAGGCTGCATAAGTTGGGACCTCAAAGGAGGGGGTATGTTTATTTACTCGAGAATAAGAAATACGGGGAAGTCTCCCTTGGAAGCGTAGATAAGAGACTGCCATAGCATAAGAGAGGCATTCTGCCTCTTCGAAAGAACTGATTTCATGTTCATTTAAGTAAACGTGGCAACAGCGAGAGTAAGATGTGTGAGCCTCATGACAGTTAAGGTAAGAGGGAGGGAGGTAAACTACAAGACGTTTTGGTATGGTTGATGGCACCACAGACTATGCATTCGGCCATGAACCTGCAATATTCTGCTGGATGACCAAAACGCCAGCAATTTCTACACTGGGACAGAGATTTGATTGCAGTTATCTGGGTAATTCCATGATATATTGAAACTAAATGATTTGTGATCGCTTTCCCCAAGCTCATCTCACGGCAGTCAAAGGTTAAGCGAGCAACATTACAAGGGTATCGTCTCCGCCTGCGGCAGGGAGGACATACGTGTCTACTTTGAGGATTGGGAGGTCTTAGAGTTCAAGCTGTTCCAGAATGTCATTGCCACATGTCTGGAAATTCTGTTAGATAATGGTATGGGGCAGAATGACAGTACCACTACAAAAATTGAGGGAATGATGTTTCTCAATAGTTACATGAATAGTATCGATAGTTGTAAAGAGAGAAATATCGTTAGCGTTCTGGACAGTGATGATGTGTGTACTGCTCTTGAGAGCATGAAAGGATATATCTCTACCAACATATCATAGGAACGCCTTGCCAGTACTATGGTCAGATAGATAGACAGTAGAGGAAGTCGGCCGTTGAGTAAAAAACTTAGTCCATTGTGTGCTTTAAAACATAGCGTGTAAAGGGAGTGCATGACATGCCGGTCTTTTTTGAGGAGAATGAGAAGGAAGCGAAGAAGTATCATCAGGTAATGGTCTTGGGCTTTTAGGTGTGGGACCGGAATTGGTCCGACGTGGGACGGGCGGGCTATCCGAAAATTGCTGCACCATAGAGGGAGAAGCCGGAAGAATAGTCAAAGAAGAACGGAGGTCAGATGTATCAAAGGAGTCAGTCGGAACCCCGGTACCTGAAGCGGATGACGAAACGGCATCACCAAGAGGTACAGGGGCATTAGAAATGTCCAAAGAGTGGTCAAGTAACGAGGCAGGGTCGGAACAGGGTGCGGTATCAGTGAGGGGCCTCGAGGGAGCAGGTTCATGGATTTGAGACTCCATGATTTTGTCACATCTTTCTTTTTGTTCTGTAGAAGAAAAAATAAAGAAAAGGAAAAAAGAAAAAAAAAGGGGGGAGGAGGAGGAATAGCTCCTAGGAGGCAAAAAAGAGCCGTAAATCCCCCTCCGCGCCCAAGATGTGCCCAGATGCGGCATGGATCCTGTGCCATACTCTCCCCTTCATGCCAGTAAACCAACAATCCAGGACAGCAACCTCACATCCGCCGAGCCATCTTGGTGGACAAAAGAGAGGGCAGCCGGACACCAGCCACAAAGCATACCTCCTTCGGCCACCATCCCTAGAATCCGACAGGCAGCCTCCAGAGACACACCCGTCACCCGAAAGACACCTAAAGTCACCCCTTGGGAGACCGGAAAGGGATCGGGACGTTTCCAGGTGATCCAGATTCCACGGAAAGCTACACCACCGCCAAGGACCTCAATGGAATGGGATAAACCAAGGTACCCGTCCCCTTACCTAGGAACTATAGTGCCTGTGGGAAGAATCTCAAAGGCTGAAAATGGGAAGGGAATAATGGAGGGATGGAGAGGAGGAGGAGGAAATGGAACAAGGGGGGATTGGGAGGATGAGATAGGGAAGGGGTATTGGGGGGTAATTAGGTTCGGTTTGAGGAAGAAGACCAAAAGGTCTAATTCCTCAGACCAAGAACCTCTTCACCGCACCAAGGAACCCCCCTTGAAGAGGTCAGTATTTTGGATTTCAGTTTCCATAACATGAAGAGATTCTTTTATTAATATTTTCAATCCTTCTTTATTTCCTGTTTATCTCTTCTCATCTGTCAAGTACATCCTTGTTGCAACCCCTGAATGGGTTACAATGATTATGTATATATAATGTATATTACCTTTTCATTTAATTTTATATTGCTTATATTTGCGATAATAGCTAAATCGTAAATGTATGACTTTATATTATTATTTGACTGTTATATTGTTATTTAGCTTATGTTGTTAGGATGTATATAAAATGTGCTCAGTTAGGCTTGATTGTCAAACTACTGTAATTATCGCTTGTCGCTCGTTATACTGCCGGCTTCTGAGCTGCAGTTGTCCACGTAGCTATCACGTGATCGAGGGGGGGGTGTCCTCACCTCGTGTGAAGTAGTCAGTCTGCTGGAGACTCGCTTGCTGGTTGGACATTGTCTGTCTGAGTCTGCTCGAGACTCGCTTGCTGGTTGGACAGATTGTCTCATTATTCTTGTTAGTTCTGTAGAACTTTGTTCACAGAACATTGTATAGACTTAGTGATTTTCGACGTTGTACTGAGGTTGTGTGTCACATAGACACTCTGAGTATCTCAGGTCCTTAGCTATAGCTTCTGACCTAATTTTGTACTGGTTCCTGTGTATTGTCACAGTCACAGTTTTTCCTATGCTGAACGTAGATTCAGTATTTTGGGAGTTTTGTAACTTTAGTGGAGGATCTGCAGATGGTCCCTACTTAGTGTCGTTATATTATTCCCCAGTTCCTGATTCTGTGTCGCAGTCGATTGATATTGCATTGCTATTGGTCTTAGCATTCTTTGTTGTTCAAGCAGACTGTTCGGGTTGCCAGTCGGTCAAGAAGTTAGTTTATTTGAGGACTTTGTCAGTCACTTGTTTAAGTCTTATTCGAGTCTTGAGACATAGCTAACTACTTAAGAGCACTTACATGCATACTCACACTTACTTGTACATATTTGTAATATCTTATTAAATGTTAATGTACCTGACGGTACTTAAGAATTATAAATGTGATATGTGCTTTCAGCACAATAATATTGAACTCGAGAGATTGATTTTATTTTGATTGCTGTAATTAATTTAATTTGATAATATACCTCTAGACAACTTATAGACTTAATAAATTTATTAAATTTTAATTTCTCTAGTTAGTAGCCTACCAGTTGTAATCCTAAAGCACTATTGAACCATACTGAATTTCAATGGATAATTGGACAAGGATACTGACTACTTGTTACGAAAACCCAGTAACAGGCTGGATGCTAGAAGGGCAGTCCTTACTAGTATTCACTGGAGATCTCTAAGCTTTTAGAATCGCGTTTTTTGTAACAAATGGGGGCCTGTCCGGGAGCTCTTGATCCAAGGTGTTGGAGAAATTGTCCAGTTTGACATACTAGTAACTCTATGGTCAAACACTTTGAGTACTTTCCTAATCTGAAGACTTTGAGTTTAGTCTTGTACAACATACCAGGTGGATGTATGTACCTGACTGAGTCTCTTGATCCAAGGAGATGGAAATACTGTTTATGAGTTCTAACTCTAAGACAACTAACACTAAAATTCCTATTAGGATTATAGTTTTCCACAATCACTCTCTCGTAGTACAATTATTTTCGTGATGTATGCTGAAGTGAGACAGTTAATTGATACTCTGACTTTGAGTTAAGTACGTTAAAACTTCAGACGTGTTGGCAAGTAGCCAAGTATCTCGGTGTGACGTATAACAGGAATTACACCGCTGAAACTGTCAGAGCGTTAATTAAAGATATATTGTTTCCTGCTCATACAGAGATGTCTGATTATGATTCAGATTCAGAAAGTCTAGTGTCACAATTAGGAAGTATGGCTCTATTTGAAGTTGAAGAAAGAGCAACTAGAGCAGAAGTGAGCCTCGTGTCTGAGCCTAGTGTAGCTCAGTTCTCGCTCACACCTTCCCGCCTCACTGACACTATAGTACAGAGTGTAGCTGGTTGGATGACACAGCCTAATACTAGTACAGTGTATACTACACCTGTATTTACTTATCCTAGACCAGATCTAGACTCTCTAGAGACGGCTGGACCAAGTGTCCGACCTAAGGACCGTCCAGACCATGTTAATTTCCCTACTCCTCCATTAAGCACTGGTCCTATCTCTCAGGAACAGTTTGAGAGGTTTGAATGCCTCATTATGTTGCAGACTGCACAAATAGAGGCACAGAGGAAATTGAACGAAGAAGATTTCCAAAGAGAAAATGTTCGTCTGTTAAGACAACAGACTGATATATCACAGGACACATTTAATGTGCAGAAAGCTGCATCCATGGTTCCTAAGTTTTTTGAAAGTGACTTAGACACATATTTTGATGTGTTTGAGAACCAGGCTCGTGCTATGAACTGGCCACGTAAGCACTGGGCAACATTGCTTCATACTGCGTTGACGGGAAGAGCTCAAACGTACGGCTGCTTTACCATTTGCTAAGTACATTAGTTATGACGCTGTCAAACAAACTATTCTAGAGACATATAACTTGTTACCTGTAAGTTATCAAAGAGCATTTCGTACGTTACAACGACGAAAAGATCAAACTTGCGTAGAGTTTGCTCGTGAGAAAAAAGTTGCATTTGAGAGATGGACTAGAGCTGCTAAGTGTAACAACTACGACAGCCTTGTTCAGTTGTTACTACACGAAGAGTTTAACAACTGTATGTCTGCTGACATACAAGAATATCTGATCGATCATACTACCTCAGATATTCTGGAAACTGCAGCATTAGCAGACAATTACGAAATTTCTCACAAACTTGTACGTACTAAAACACTCAGAAACAAGGTAACTAAAAATTGTCCTAGAAGTTGGCAACCTAAATCAGCTGCTCATTGCCGGCCTGATGTACCTGCTACTGTAACTTCTCGTACCTTCACCAGGAAAACTCACAATCCTGAATCTGTCTCTGTGGCTAGACAGAAATCTGGTATCGAGAAGAAGAAAGTTAAATGTACCTATTGTAACAGGAAAGGACATACTAGAGAGTATTGCTATAAGTTAGAAAGAGATACGAGAAACAGTCGTGCGGCTGGCGCCCCCACACAAGTTGTATCCTCTTCCGAGCAACCAAGGCACCAAAATCCTAGCAATTCCTCTTATCCTACTGTTTTAGATAATATTACTCAGGATAGATGACTAGCGTCAGAAAGTGTATCTGACGAAAAGATTCGTTCAGCTATGAGTCCTTACTTTTCGAGAGATAAAGTAGGATTTGACGAATCACATCTAACTGAGATAATTTCTTTCAGAGACACTGGCAGTTATCTCACGTTATTAAGAGAAGATGTACTGCCCATTACTGACGATACCTATTGCAAGATAGATGTATTGTTAGAAGCCTATGGAGGGGCTGTTATAAAAGTACCTCTTCACAAGGTATATATTGAAACAAGCTATTATACTGGTTATATTTCAGTGGGTATATCCAGTGGTGTATTTCCCATCAGGTCAGTGGACTTGTTGATAGGGAACGATATCCTTCATGCTGGTATATGTAAAGAACCACTTGTGATTGATAATACCACTGATGATAATTATGCCATTGAAGCTTGTAGAGAGAAACCTATTTTATTTCCTCTCAGCGCAATTACTAGAGCTATGTCAAAGATTCAACAACCATCCTTGTCTCCTGTTGAGTTAGTTGATGACAATGATTTGGGGTTGAATATGTTGTTTAGTGACGCTCTGCCCCCAGGATCATTAACACTGACTCCCCCTGGTCATCAACCTAGTCAGGACACAACTGACATTAAATTTCTAACTCATGATGATTTAATCAAGGATCAGTTTGTTGATCAGTCACTGGAAAGACTGAGAGATATAGCAGTTACTGAGAGTGAAGCAAAGGATCTCGATAATTGTTACTATTATAGTAACGGTGTACTGATGGAGAAAAATACATGTAAGTTGTCAGCTGATAGTGTTTCCATCACAGTCAAGCATCTCGTTGTGTTACCAGTTACATTTCGTGAACAAGCCATTGATTTTGCTCACAATAGTCCCATAGGAGGACATTTGGGTGTCAAGAAGACACTCGGTAAACTGGCAAAACATTTTACTTGGCCAAAGATGAAGGAAACAGTAGCTGATCATGTGCGACGTTGCCACGTGTGTCAAGTGACAGGCAAGCCAGCGCACACACCTCCACCTGCGCCTCTCATTCCTATCACCGTGCATGGTGAACCATTCTCACGTCTTATTATTGATTGTGTTGGTCCTTTGCCTAGAACCAAACTAGGAAACCAATACTTATTTACTATTATGGACGCTGCAACACGCTATCCCGAAGCTATTCCTATGAGAAAAATTAATGCTCGTGCTATTGTGAGAGCGTTGATGAAATTTTTCTCCCAGGTTGGATTGCCACGAGAGATACAATCAGATCAGGGATCTAATTTCACTTCTAAGATCTTTCGAGAAGCATTATCCCACCTAGGAATAAAGTCTGTACTTTCAACCAGTTATCATCCACAGTCACAAGGGGCTCTAGAGAGATTTCATCAGACACTGAAGTCCATGATGAGAGCTTATTGTGAACATTTTTCTAGAGACTGGGATGAGGGTATACCTTTTCTTCTGTTCGCTATGAGAGAAAGTGAGCAAGAAAGTCTCGGGTTTAGTCCGTTTGAACTAATATTCGGACACCAAGTGCGTGGTCCTCTCGCAGTGTTAAAAGACGTGTGGACAGGAAAATCAAATCCATCATTGAGTACTTCACCTTCATTAATGCAACAACATTTGACAGCCGCTAGAGAGCTAGCTTCGAAAAACCTAGTTTCAGCCCAAGCTAGAATGAAGCAACATTATGACAAGCGTGCTGTCTCTCGTTCTTTTAAAGCAGGAGATAAGGTGATGGCTCGGAAATTAGTACCAGGTCAAGCTCTACAAGCCAGGTATGATGGTCCCCTGGAAGTAGTGAAAAAGTTTAGCGACGTAAATTATTTGGTACGTACGCCTGGGAAAAAGAAATCTAATCATGTGTACCATGTTAACCAGCTCAAGGCATACTACGCTAGTCCTCTACCTACTACTTCTATTCTTCCTAGGACAGAGGAAGAAAACGTCAGTCTTCCTGACATCTCTAGAGGTATAGAGGTGCGTTTAGAAAATTCTGTGACTCTACAGTCACTAGACGATTTTCTTAGTAACCTTGGGATTGATAAAGCTGGTGATGTTAAAAACATGATTTTGCATTTCCCTGAATTGTTCGGTGATGTTCCTAAACGTTGTACTCTGGGTGTACATGACGTTGATGTACAGGGAGCATCACCCATTAAGCAATCACCATATAGGATGAGTCCAACAAAGCATAAAGCATTGAGAGAAGAGGTTGATTTTCTGTTATCTCACGGACTTATTGAACGCAGTAAAAGTCCATGGGCATCTCCCTGTATTTTAGTGCCTAAACCTGACGGTAGTTTCAGGATGTGCACTGACTACAGGAAAGTGAACTCTGTCACCTTGCCTGATGGTTATCCTCTACCTCGCATTGACGACCTTATTGACCGTGTGTCAGGAGCCCAGTTTGTCAGCCGTTTAGATCTCTTACGAGGCTATTATCAAGTCCCGCTTACTGAACGTGCTCAAGAAATATCTGCTTTTACTGTTCAAGATGGATTGTTTAACTACCTCGTCACCCCCTTCGGCCTATGTAACGCGGCTTCTTCATTCCAACGTATAATGAACGAGTTGACCCACAACTTAGAAGGAGTAGAAGCCTACCTTGACGACTTAGTGGTGTACAGTGACGAGTGGGAACAGCACTTGACGCGTCTCAGAGCATTGTTTGAGAGACTGGCGCACTACAACTTCACTGTTAACTTAGCTAAATGTAGTTTTGGTCAAGCCAAGATTACCTATCTAGGCTTTTGTATCGGCCAAGGTGAGGTTGCTCCTATTGAGGCTAAGGTTCGTGCAATTTCTGAATTTCCAGTGCCACAGGATAGGAAAGGAGTACAGAGATTCCTGGGTATGGCAGGATATTATCGCAGGTTCTGTCCAAACTTTTCTCAGATTGCAGCTCCTCTCACTGAGCTCTAGTACCAAAGTTCAGTTCACCTGGACTAGAGATTGTTCAGACTCGTTCAAAAGGTTGAAGCGCTTGCTATCCTCTGCTCCTGTGTTGAAGAGTCCTAATTTCAATCTTCCCTTCTTTTTACATATAGATGCGAGTTGTTATGCAGTGGGTGCTGTGCTGCTCCAACAGTCAACATCCACTGACATTCTCCATCCTATATGTTACTATTCATCTAAGCTTAAACGACACCAGAAAAATTATGCCACTATTGAGAAAGAGGCTCTAGCTCTTGTGGTGTCATTGGAACATTTTGACGTGTATTTGGGCACTTCCCCATTTAAAATTAACGTTTTTTCAGACCACAACCCACTCACCTATATAAACACCATGAAAAGTAAAAATGCTAGGATCATGAGGTGGGCTCTCAGAATCCAACCTTATTCTATTAGTATAAAACACATAAGTGGTCATTGTAATGTAATTGCTGACGCTCTGTCACGTCCTTAATAATTATCAGTTACATTAAATTAACGTAATTTTATGCCCAAATACCTTTTGTTACTTGCTATGTCAAATTCAGTAAAGTAACTTAATCCCTCCAGCCCATATTAACTATATATACTCATGTCATGTCTAATTATTATATTTATATATTCACAGTAATGTTGTGTGAGGAGGAAACAAGCTGAGTGTTGAGTGAGTAGTGTGGTGTGGGTGAAGTACTGCGTGACGCAACACTGTCCTGTCGCAGACCCCCCCCTCACTACACACCTTAAGCTGTTTCATACTCAGATGTTCATACTGCCTCGCATTCCACCACCACTACTTAAGAGTGGAATGCAGTCTCCTCTACAATGATCGAGCCTCAGTGCCCTCCTTGTCAGCGCTATCCTGTCTCTACACTGATGTACATAACCACGAGTATGAAGAGATACGATACTGTGTACTGCCCTAGTACATCCTAGTGACGGACGCTGTGAAATTGTAGAAGTGCTTGGCACAAGAGAGACTCGTTAATATTTTTATTTTGATAATAATATTGATATGAGTAATCAGAAATAATGTGAAAAACAACATGCAACTCCTAGTGCGACCCTCTGTCGTGTTGGGGGGGGTGTTGCAACCCCTGAATGGGTTACAATGATTATGTATATATAATGTATATTACCTTTTCATTTAATTTTATATTGCTTATATTTGCGATAATAGCTAAATCGTAAATGTATGACTTTATATTATTATTTGACTGTTTAGGTAGTAGGTTGGTAGACAGCAACCACCCAGGGAAGTACTACCGTCCTGCCAGATGACTGTGAAACAAAAACCTGTAATTGTTTTGCATGATGGTAGGATTGCTGGTTTCTTTTTCTGTCTCATAAACACGCTAAGATAACAGGGATATCTTGCTACTCCTACTTACACTTTGGTCACACTTCACAGACACGCACATGCATATATATATATACATACATCTAGGCTTTTCTCCTTTTTCTAAATAGCTCTTGTTCTTTTTTATTTCTTCTATTGTCCATGGGGAAGTGGAAAAGAATCTTTCCTCCGTAAGCCATGCGTGTCGTATGAGGCGACTAAAATGCCGGGAGCAATGGGCTAGTAACCCCTTCTCCTGTATACAATTACTAAAAAAGAGAAGAAGAAAAACTTTATAAAACTGGGTTGCTTAAATGTGCGTGGATGTAGTGCGGATGACAAGAAACAGATGATTGCTGATGTTATGAATGAAAAGAAGTTGGATGTCCTGGCCCTAAGCGAAACAAAGCTGAAGGGGGTAGGAGAGTTTCAGTGGGGGGAAATAAATGGGATTAAATCTGGAGTATCTGAGAGAGTTAGAGCAAAGGAAGGGGTAGCAGTAATGTTAAATGATCAGTTATGGAAGGAGAAAAGAGAATATGAATGTGTAAATTCAAGAATTATGTGGATTAAAGTAAAGGTTGGATGTGAGAAGTGGGTCATAATAAGCGTGTATGCACCTGGAGAAGAGAGGAATGCAGAGGAGAGAGAGAGATTTTGGGAGATGTTAAGTGAATGTATAGGAGCCTTTGAACCAAGTGAGAGAGTAATTGTGGTAGGGGACTTGAATGCTAAAGTAGGAGAAACTTTTAGAGAGGGTGTGGTAGGTAAGTTTGGGGTGCCAGGTGTAAATGATAATGGGAGCCCTTTGATTGAACTTTGTATAGAAAGGGGTTTAGTTATAGGTAATACATATTTTAAGAAAAAGAGGATAAATAAGTATACACGATATGATGTAGGGCGAAATGACAGTAGTTTGTTGGATTATGTATTGGTAGATAAAAGACTGTTGAGTAGACTTCAGGATGTACATGTTTATAGAGGGGCCACAGATATATCAGATCACTTTCTAGTTGTAGCTACACTGAGAGTAAAAGGTAGATGGGATACAAGGAGAATAGAAGCATCAGGGAAGAGAGAGGTGAAGGTTTATAAACTAAAAGAGGAGGCAGTTAGGGTAAGATATAAACAGCTATTGGAGGATAGATGGGCTAATGAGAGCATAGGCAATGGGGTCGAAGAGGTATGGGGTAGGTTTAAAAATGTAGTGTTAGAGTGTTCAGCAGAAGTTTGTGGTTACAGGAAAGTGGGTGCAGGAGGGAAGAGGAGCGATTGGTGGAATGATGATGTAAAGAGAGTAGTAAGGGAGAAAAAGTTAGCATATGAGAAGTTTTTACAAAGTAGAAGTGATGCAAGTAGGGAAGAGTATATGGAGAAAAAGAGAGAAGTTAAGAGAGTGGTGAAGCAATGTAAAAAGAGAGCAAATGAGAGAGTGGGTGAGATGTTATCAACAAATTTTGTTGAAAATAAGAAAAAGTTTTGGAGTGAGATTAACAAGTTAAGAAAGCCTAGAGAACAAATGGATTTGTCAGTTAAAAATAGGAGAGGAGAGTTATTAAATGGAGAGTTAGAGGTATTGGGAAGATGGAAGGAATATTTTGAGGAATTGTTAAATGTTGATGAAGATAGGGAAGCTGTGATTTCGTGTATAGGGCAAGGAGGAATAACATCTTGTAGGAGTGAGGAAGAGCCAGTTGTGAGTGTGGGGGAAGTTCGTGAGGCAGTAGGTAAAATGAAAGGGGGTAAGGCAGCCGGGATTGATGGGATAAAGATAGAAATGTTAAAAGCAGGTGGGGATATAGTTTTGGAGTGGTTGGTGCAATTATTTAATAAATGTATGGAAGAGGGTAAGGTACCTAGGGATTGGCAGAGAGCATGCATAGTTCCTTTGTATAAAGGCAAAGGGGATAAAAGAGAGTGCAAAAATTATAGGGGGATAAGTCTGTTGAGTGTACCTGGTAAAGTGTATGGTAGAGTTATAATTGAAAGAATTAAGAGTAAGACGGAGAATAGGATAGGAGATGAACAAGGAGGCTTTAGGAAAGGTAGGGGGTGTGTGGACCAGGTGTTTACAGTGAAACATATAAGTGAACAGTATTTAGATAAGGCTAAAGAGGTCTTTGTGGCATTTATGGATTTGGAAAAGGCGTATGACAGGGTGGATAGGGGGGCAATGTGGCAGATGTTGCAAGTGTATGGTGTAGGAGGTAGGTTACTGAAAGCAGTGAAGAGTTTTTACGAGGATAGTGAGGCTCAAGTTAGAGTATGTAGGAAAGAGGGAAATTTTTTCCCAGTAAAAGTAGGCCTTAGACAAGGATGTGTGATGTCACCGTGGTTGTTTAATATATTTATAGATGGGGTTGTAAGAGAAGTAAATGCGAGGGTCTTGGCAAGAGGCGTGGAGTTAAAAGATAAAGAATCACACACAAAGTGGGAGTTGTCACAGCTGCTCTTTGCTGATGACACTGTGCTCTTGGGAGATTCTGAAGAGAAGTTGCAGAGATTGGTGGATGAATTTGGTAGGGTGTGCAAAAGAAGAAAATTAAAGGTGAATACAGGAAAGAGTAAGGTTATGAGGATAACAAAAAGATTAGGTGATGAAAGATTGAATATCAGATTGGAGGGAGAGAGTATGGAGGAGGTGAACGTATTCAGATATTTGGGAGTGGACGTGTCAGCGGATGGGTCTATGAAAGATGAGGTGAATCATAGAATTGATGAGGGAAAAAGAGTGAGTGGTGCACTTAGGAGTCTGTGGAGACAAAGAACTTTGTCCTTGGAGGCAAAGAGGGGAATGTATGAGAGTATAGTTGTACCAACTCTCTTATATGGGTGTGAAGCGTGGGTGATGAATGTTGCAGCGAGGAGAAGGCTGGAGGCAGTGGAGATGTCATGTCTGAGGGCAATGTGTGGTGTGAATATAATGCAGAGAATTCGTAGTTTGGAAGTTAGGAGGAGGTGCGGGATTACCAAAACTGTTGTCCAGAGGGCTGAGGAAGGGTTGTTGAGGTGGTTCGGACATGTAGAGAGAATGGAGCGAAACAGAATGACTTCAAGAGTGTATCAGTCTGTAGTGGAAGGAAGGCGGGGTAGGGGTCGGCCTAGGAAGGGTTGGAGGGAGGGGGTAAAGGAGGTTTTGTGTGCGAGGGGCTTGGACTTCCAGCAGGCATGCGTGAGCGTGTTTGATAGGAGTGAATGGAGACAAATGGTTTTTAATACTTGACGTGCTGTTGGAGTGTGAGCAAAGTAACATTTATGAAGGGATTCAGGGAAACCGGCAGGCCGGACTTGAGTCCTGGAGATGGGAAGTACAGTGCCTGCACTCTGAAGGAGGGGTGTTAATGTTGCAGTTTAAAAACTGTAGTGTAAAGCACCCTTCTGGCAAGACAGTGATGGAGTGAATGATGGTGAAAGTTTTTCTTTTTCGGGCCACCCTGCCTTGGTGGGAATCGGCCGGTGTGATAATAAAAAAAAAAATAAAATATTGACTGTTATATTGTTATTTAGCTTATGTTGTTAGGATGTATATAAAATGTGCTCAGTTAGGCTTGATTGTCAAACTACTGTAATTATCGCTTGTCGCTCGTTATACTGCCGGCTTCTGAGCTGCAGTTGTCCACGTAGCTATCACGTGATCGAGGGGGGGGTGTCCTCACCTCGTGTGAAGTAGTCAGTCTGCTGGAGACTCGCTTGCTGGTTGGACATTGTCTGTCTGAGTCTGCTCGAGACTCGCTTGCTGGTTGGACAGATTGTCTCATTATTCTTGTTAGTTCTGTAGAACTTTGTTCACAGAACATTGTATAGACTTAGTGATTTTCGACGTTGTACTGAGGTTGTGTGTCACATAGACACTCTGAGTATCTCAGGTCCTTAGCTATAGCTTCTGACCTAATTTTGTACTGGTTCCTGTGTATTGTCACAGTCACAGTTTTTCCTATGCTGAACGTAGATTCAGTATTTTGGGAGTTTTGTAACTTTAGTGGAGGATCTGCAGATGGTCCCTACTTAGTGTCGTTATATTATTCCCCAGTTCCTGATTCTGTGTCGCAGTCGATTGATATTGCATTGCTATTGGTCTTAGCATTCTTTGTTGTTCAAGCAGACTGTTCGGGTTGCCAGTCGGTCAAGAAGTTAGTTTATTTGAGGACTTTGTCAGTCACTTGTTTAAGTCTTATTCGAGTCTTGAGACATAGCTAACTACTTAAGAGCACTTACATGCATACTCACACTTACTTGTACATATTTGTAATATCTTATTAAATGTTAATGTACCTGACGGTACTTAAGAATTATAAATGTGATATGTGCTTTCAGCACAATAATATTGAACTCGAGAGATTGATTTTATTTTGATTGCTGTAATTAATTTAATTTGATAATATACCTCTAGACAACTTATAGACTTAATAAATTTATTAAATTTTAATTTCTCTAGTTAGTAGCCTACCAGTTGTAATCCTAAAGCACTATTGAACCATACTGAATTTCAATGGATAATTGGACAAGGATACTGACTACTTGTTACGAAAACCCAGTAACAGGCTGGATGCTAGAAGGGCAGTCCTTACTAGTATTCACTGGAGATCTCTAAGCTTTTAGAATCGCGTTTTTTGTAACAATCCTCATTAAAATATATTTTTCTACTTCGGTTTCAGTTATTCAGAAAATGTAAGTTCTTTTAATTTATATCCCTTAAATCTACTCAACAGCTTTTTTCCATCTATATTAGGAACTGCATATATTTGGCTTCAGTTACACAAACTGTATATGTTTTTTAATCTTTTTTCAGATATTTTTCCATCTATATCAGTATATAAAATCTTCCGAAACGAGTTATTCTCACTGTTGCCATATTTCCCATTTGTTTTAACATTGTTTTCATCTGCCCACCACTCTTATTCAACTTCTGAGCAGTGTTTATAGTTTTCTTCCCTATCTTCCTCTAAATGAACTTGTCTAATTTGGATATCCTCATAACCAACTAATTCCTCAATACCCTTACCTTTCTTTAACAATTCTTTCTTATGCTTAATCTGTGTAAATGTTATTTTCAGTGACCCATTGTCCAATATGCCTAAATGCTACGATATGTTGTTCTCGAAAGCCGAAATCCAAAATGAATTTTGTCATCTTATTTATGTGTGGCTCTTCCTCTGTGGTTATTATATTCATGACTTTATTTCCATTTTAATACAACCAAAACCAGTAGCTGTTTCATCTCTATCAACAATATCGCTCAGTTACTTAGAGTTATTTACAATTTTCATAATTTCTTTAGATGTGAAGTCTTCAGCTAATACCTTCTGTTGCTCAATCTACATCTTTTCTCAAGTGAATTTTGCAAAAATTTTCTATCGTCTAATCTTTTGTTAAATGTGAGGGGAATACTCATGCTGTTGTTCATGTTTTTGTGTGAGTGTTTGTATGACTGGTGTGATTTGCTTGGATACACGAAATGATTATTACAGAGGAATGCAGACGCCAATGTACTGGACATCATCTAGAAATCACTTAGCTACCCAACTCTTTAACGATCATCAATATATGCACCTTATCTTCACAACTGTTACCTGTCTGGATTAGTGGACCCCTAGTTTAACGTAGCGTTGGACTATCTGTATATTTCTCTCATCGGTCTTTCGAAGCCTTCAACTTATCGAGTGAATGAACAACTTGTGATGTTAGGAAACGATTCTTTTCTGTAGCCCAGGTAGTCACTCTTCACCCCCGAGACTCTCGCCAGCTTGATTCGACGCTTCAAATCACGATTCAGTCATGCCTGAGTGCTCAACTACTCTTCACCGTCTTGATTGCCGTGCACCTCTCATTAAGGGCTCTTGCCTTTCATACGACTGGTGTCTATTTATGGTGTGTGGTGGTGACCATCTTCTGATACATCTATAAATGAGTTATTCACGTAACATTTGATAACTGATTACATCACTAACGGAGTCATATATATTGCTCCTCTTGTAT
>NC_091313.1:14145638-14225638 GCF_038502225.1 Cherax quadricarinatus
TGTGTGTGTGTGTGTGTGTGTGTATGTGTGTGTGTGTGTGTGTGTGCGTGTGCGTGTGCGTGTGCGTGTGCGTGTGTGCGTGTGTGTGTGCGTGTGCGTGTGCGTGTGCGTGTGCGTGTGTGCGTGTGTGCGTGAGTGTGTGTGTGTGTGTGTGTGCGTGTGTGTGTGTGCGCGCGCGCGCGCACTTATGCGTGTGATTTTTTTGTGGGTGTGTGTGTTCTTACCTTTCTGTAATTACCTATTTATATTAACAGAAAGAAAACTTATGCACTTTATGTGCTGTAATCTGTTATTAATTTATTTTATCTGTTAATCTCTTAATGGTCTTGGTTCACTATGTTTGATATCTGCCAGTCAGTAATCTGTTAATAATTTATATTATCTGTTAGTCTCTTAATGGTCTTGGAACACTATGTTTGATATGTGCCAGTCAAAATAAGAAGAAATATTTCCCGTTATTAAGTATCCCCGAAGGGACCCCTTTAAGAGGATGCTTGAATTTTTTTTCTTCTTCCAACAACATTGCCATTGTATTTTGCTCATAACTCAAGAACACCTCATTCACTCTGCTTCAAGTTTTCAACATTCGTCTACGATAACGAGGACCAGATTCTTGGAATAACTGGTGTGTTTACTTGCGCTATTTGCAGAGTTGTTGGATCCATTCCCAGCAATCTCAAATGCGTAGATAACTACCAAAATCATCAATGGCATAACGTGAAACGATAACAAAAGGAATATAAACACAGTGACGGCGAACAGTAAAATTTAAATGTGTTGGAACAGATATAACGATTTTATGTAAGTTTGAAATTTTTATTCCTGTTAAAACACGTTAGCGGCTTCAGTATTTATGGTTGATGCAAATTAGGGCCAGGAAAGTACCTAGTAAGTTTCGCAGAAGTGCAGGCAAATTTGCTGTTATAGTAACAGTAATGAATCATCTGATCAGTTTCAAACTTGTTCCACTGATGTGATTTCGGGACCAAAAATCCCACACTGTCACTGGGTGGAATAAGTCCCAATTTGCCAGTTTTTATAAATAGTGATACTCATTTTCATTCAGTAACGAATACTTTTTCTGACTAAATCGCTGGAATCAGTTTGTCACACAGAGCTGTATCAATTTTAATTCGCCAAATCAATTTTAATTCGCAAATTATTTTTCATGTAATATTTCACCAATAACTTGCTAATGCCTCTTGTGATCAGCTTCAAACTCAAAATGGTCATGTATCCTAATAAGAAGTATTTTCATTTTTATTTTGAGTAGTGTGGGGACAAATTTGCAATTTATGCCATTTTTTTTTTAAATGTTTTTTTTTTTTTAAATCAAACTTAATTATTATTTCTTACAGGGTTATAGATAATTTTATATTGAATATAAATGTGAAAAGTAAACTGGAAAGAACAAAAATTCACGGATTAAAGATTTTTTAAGTTTAACGAGGAGAGACTTTTCTAATTTTCGTAACTTTTCAGCAATGTTTCCGTTTGTTTTATCACAAATCTTCGTTTATAGTACGAACACAGGTGCAGTTTAGTGGCCTCTACACTTGGTTGTAGCACGATAACCAAGGTAGAAACGAGGAACGAGCAAAAGACATTGAAGAGTAAATATATTTTTTTACACCAAACAGCAAGCGATTATATGGACGATATTTACTGAGTATACCTGAAGACGCTTTCGGGAGTCAACACCCCCCGCGGCCCGGTCTGTGACCAAGCCTCATGGATATGTACAAATAGGCGATACAAACGGTGAGAACTGCCTTCGACCGGACTTAGAGGTAAGTCTGCCAATGTTGACTCATGAGTGTACCACATCGCTTCATAACTTTAGCAAGCTTCCTTGTCATGGGCTGGTTGAACCGGTCCTTGCATAGTAGGAAAGAGGAGGCCCTGCTCATTATACCCTTAGCATCTGGTTCGTTGGTCAGGAGGGCATGCCTATGTGGGTGCATGATATACGTCGAATGAAATGTAACATTTTCTTAGCATGCCACACCCGCACCCTAATGGGTAGTGTGTCACCATGGCACGAATTACTAATGGAACCATCTTTCCTCTCAACCATCCAACTCATTAGGTAGTGTTCAACTCAAAGGAACTTGAGAGTCAGGCCTGACCTTCGAGTAAGACAGCAGACAGTAGGGCTAGCGTAGGTTCAAGATACTTGTGAATGGGAGCAAAGTGTCCCCTCATCAAGAAAAAAAACTTATGGCAAAATTTACTCATATTTTACTTTATAGCCATAAGGAATTAAAAAGAGTTTATTATCCAGTTTTCCTTAAAACATCCTAACAAATTGTGATGTAGAGCTGGTGTCGGCCAGTACATCTTTGCCGGCAATGTGACGTATGGATAGGTTGCACGGTTGCAACTGCAAATCACGACCTCATGAGACGAATGTTCTTGTTCCTCATGGAGCTGAGGTAGGTCAACGGATTGTGATCACTGAAGACAGTGACCACATGTGATGTGAGATTAAGACACATGTGCAACATCTGGGTATCTGATTACCTCATCTTCTGTACATAGTTCTACTGTCTTCAAGTTATGTCCTAGAATTTGTATTGATAAAGCCACTGGATGGCGAAACGTCTACAATAAAGATACCCAGATGTTGCACATGTGTCTTAATCTCATCTTGTCGGTATTATATACCATTCGTCCACATGTGATGTGCTGAACAAAAACATATCGAAATGTTCCGGTGCAAATACCAGAGCCAGAACCTCTGATATTTGGCTGAATAATATGCCACAGGAAAGAGACATCCCTCTCCAGATGCTTGGAGTAACACTGCGCCCAATCCAAATTCACATACATTAACTTATAATATAAATGGTTTTGAGAAATGTATGGACATTTTTCAAAAGAGAGATATTTAACATGGTATAGTTACTACACTATTTGACCAACATGCATTAGCCATAAACTTGTCCAAACATCCACCTGTTACAGATGTCAGTACTAGAACTCACCACACTATACATGATGTAATGAATTACCATTTAACCTAAATGATGAATGATCAAGGATCTAAGCCTATATAATCTCACTCCCAATCAAAATTTATTGGAAAGTAATTGCCTTTATTATACAGCATCACAAGCCAGCACTGTCCTGAAAGTATAACAGTTCTTAACTACAATATCAGGTCCTTAAGGAAACACTATGTTGAACTCCTGGCACTCCTTGATTCCCTAAAGACAACTTTCTCCTGTATTATTCTCACTGAAACCTGTATTAAGCAAGACACAATAGATATCTACTCACTACCAGGATACACAGCAATTTACAAATGCAGACCACACCAAGTTGGGGGTGGTACTGCAATCTATTACTCTAATGAACTATCTTGTTACTACACCACTTGCTATAGTGATGAGCATGGAGAATATATTTTTGATAATTTTACTGTATAAACCTTAAGACTCCCATAACAATCGGTGCCATTTACCGGATACCTCATACAAACATCCCAAATTTTAGCGATAAATTAAAGACATTAATAACAGCCAACCAAATGAACAAGCACCACCTTTTCTTAGCCGGAAACTTCAACATTAACCTTGACCTACCAGATGACCAGCCTGTAACTGATTTAATCAACAATATGAACAACACACTTCTCATACCAACAATAACTAAACCAACCAAGCTGACTGAGACAAGTGCAACCATAATTAACCATATATGGACCAATATACTAGCCCCCCTTTAAATCAGGGATAATCACAGACAGCACTACTGACCACTACCCCACCTTCCTCTTAACAAACATTAGTAAACAACCACTGAAATAAAACAAAGTTTCATTTAGACTCCACGACGAGGCCTCAGTAAGTAACTTTACAGCAGAGCTAGAGACGGTTGACTGGCCTGCAGAATTCTCCACTACCCTGGGGGTGGCGGAAATATTCAGAGAGGTTGGACATTGAGGAAAGTCACAAACGCTTAAATAACACAGAGGCTTTACAAAGAATAAAATTAACATAGTTATGCATGAAAGCACAGTTTTATTTTATTTTCTGGTCTGAAATCACATTTTAAAGTCTGAA
This sequence comes from Cherax quadricarinatus, assembly GCF_038502225.1. Lineage (NCBI taxonomy): Eukaryota > Metazoa > Arthropoda > Malacostraca > Decapoda > Parastacidae > Cherax > Cherax quadricarinatus. The sequence continues at coordinate 14,149,706 of NC_091313.1, forward strand.
TGATTGTTCAGACATCTTGTAATGTCTATTTTAAAGTATAATACAATAAAGCTATGACTGAGTGGCAATGCTGGAGGGACGCCCAAGTGTTGCTGTGACAAGGATGTGATTTGTAGTTCTTAAATATTTGATTTTTATTTTAACGTTTTTTTCAGTTGCGTTTTGTTGTGATTGGTATGACTTTTACGAAGAACATTTGCAATTACAAGGGAATGAGTTTAATCTTATCAGCCCTTTCCAATTTTCTCTCCAGACTGCAGTTATTCTAACGTAATATAACCCACCGTGAGCTCTTCCAGTTTTGGTGCTTCTCTGAATTGGAGAAGAAGAGCACACCAGAAGATGACCTTCAAGTGAACTGTGCACAACTGTGCACAACTGTGCACACCTGAGTGAGCTGCACTGAGACATGTCTGACAGATTTCAGAACATTTTTTTTTTTGCTCAAAATACCTGACTGGGTGATCAGTCCATTCCTAGACATCACCAGAGAGGAAAAAGGGATATGGTGAAGAACTGATTTCACTCTAAAATGATACTGAGCTGAGGCCAAAGTTCAAATACTCATATCAATAATTTTTGATTACAATAAAACATTTCTGACCGCTACCCTGTACTGTGACCACTACCTTGCACTGTGACCAGTACCTTGCACTGTCACCAGTACCTTGCACTGTGACCAGTACCTTGCACTGTGACCAGTACCTTACACTGTGACCAGTACCTTACACTGTGACCAGTACCTTGCACTGTGACCACTACCCTGCACTGTCACCAGTGCCCTGCATTGTGACCACTACCCTGCACTGTGACCATTACCCTGCACTGTGACCACTACCCTGCATTGTGATCACTATCCTGCACTGTGACATCTACCCTGCAATGTGACCACTATCCTGCACTGTGACCACTACCCTGCACTGTGACCACTACCCTGCACTGTGACCATTACCCTGCACTGTGACCACTATCCTGCATTGTGACCACTACCCTGCACTGTGACCATTACCCTGCACTGTGACACTATCCTGCACTGTGACCGCTACCCTGCACTGTGACCATTACCCTGCACTGTGTCCAGTACCCTCCACTATGACCACTAGCCTGCACTGTGTCCAGTACCCTGCACTGTGACCATTACCCTGCACTGTGATCACTATCCTGCACTGTGACCACTACCCTGTACTGTGTCCAGTACCCTGCACTGTGACCACTACCCTGTACTGTGGCCACTACCCTGTACTGTCACCACTGCCCTGCACTGTGACTATTACCCTGCACTGTCACCACTACCCTACACTGTCACCACTACCCTGCACTGTCACCACTACTCTGCACTGTCACCACTACCCTGCACTGTCACCACTACCCTGCACTGTCACCACTACCCTGCACTGTGTCCAGTACCCTGCACTGTGTCCAGTACCCTGCACTGTGTCCAGTACCCTGCACTGTGTCTAGTACCCTGCACTGTGTCCAGTACCCTACACTGTGACCACTACCCTGCACTGTGTCCGGTACCCTGCACTGTGTCCAGTACCCTGCACTGTGACCACTACCCTGCACTGTGACCACTACCCTGCACTGTGACCACTACCCTGCACTGTGACCACTACCCTGTCAAGATGTACTTTATTACCTTCCCAACATATTTAGTATAGCGAGGCTTCAGTACAGTCACTAAGCTTCTCTCCAAGGAAATAAACAGACTGAAAATTACTGAAGGTGGGGATCTAAGACTTCTTAATGCCTTCAAGACTGATTTTAAGAAGCTGATGTTTCTATACTAAGCACATCCATCTCATTAAAATTGTAAAAACAGTGTAGTTACAGATATGATGTAAATTTACTTTTTCATATTGTTGGATAAAATGGTTTACTATGTTAATTTTTATTTTGTGAAATAAATACGCTTTATCATAGTGTTAGATTAGTTGTTTTGAATTTACAGTAAACTTACTACCAAGAAAGAGGTGTGTTCGCATGTGTGTTTCGCTAGGAATGTGACGTTGTAGCCAAGGTGCCGGCAGCCTGGAAAAGTCTGAGAACAACTGCGTTGAAAATACCTGGTAGTTTAGAAACAAAAGAGGCCTTATCCACAATTTCCACTATATCGACCATATATGGAAGAGTGTGAGGGTATAATGGCCCTTCAGACCCTCAAAAGGGTATTTGAAAGTACTGTTCCTACTTATGAAAAGAAAATATAGAAAAATAACTTGTAAAAGAAAAATAATAAAGTAATATATACATATATAATTCCCGAACAGATGGTAATTGGGAGTTCTGATGAAATGCTGCACTAAGCTGGATTCACGATGCAGATTATTCAATGATGCAGGTGAATGATGTGTCACTGGTGGACGGGACTCTGAAGAGTCCACCCTCAATGACCGGTGGTACTGACGCAGAGCACACAAACAGGTGTAGGTGATTCACTGTTAAACCAACCTGGTAAAACTCTGGCTGGTAGCACAAAGAAAGTGGTTGGAGGTGATGACATCAGATCATTATTCTAAGTGTCCTACCACACTTGATGTATTCAAGCTGCCTGCTTTCTCTCGCAGCATCAAGTGACCAAATTCGATGAACAAGATTAAAAGACAAAGATAACAAAAGTTGCAAAGCCGGACAATGGCCACTTATATGATAGCAGAAGGCAGTTAAATTAAATGGTTAGGACTAAAAAATTACGTAAAAAATGAAAGTCGAAAAAAAAACAACAACAGTGGAATTCCATACATACAGACTTCGTGGGAGTAAGAAGTCAAGTAATATTCATCTCACTAGGAGGGTCTCATATTAGTTCCTACCGGGTGGAAAGAAGAGCATGGAAGGTCAAGTTAATTATGCTAACTCAACAAACATTCAACCCATTTAAACAACCACTACCATTCATGCATGCTTCCACTCTTATCTAAAGAACTTTTTCCCCCTCACAAAGAGGATAAGCATCCGGTACTGTGACCTTATTCACCTTGCCGTAGTCGGTACAGATCCAGAATCCTCCATCAAGCTTGTTAACAAGGATGAGCAGTGAAGCTCACGGACTGGACGATTCCTCCACCAATCCATGTTCTAGCAGAAACGGTAATTCCTGATTAAGCAGTTTCCTTTTTCATGATTATCTCTCTAGGGAAAAAGTTTAATAGATTTAGCAGCTCCTTCATCCACCTCGTGATAACCTAGATTGCACATCCGAAAATATGTCGGGATAAATTTAAAGAAGGGTAATGTAACTACTGGGTCTTCTGCAAGTTCCGAGATTATGGGGTAAGGAACCTGGAAGATGGCTGAATTAGGAAGCCTTACTGTGTACAGAGAATCGAGGTCGTCACAGGGTTAGGGATAGAGAACGAAGTCATTTTTGGGACCTATTTGGTTCCAAGTACAGTTTTATCTCATTAATGTGGTAGACCTTACCCGAGTTGGGTTTATCAAGAGGAGTTACCATGTAGTTTAAATCAGATTTTTTTTATCACTTGCATCGGTCCCATAAACCTTGATTTTACGGTCTGACTAGGCACAGTTTCCTGGACCAACACTTTGTCCCCTGGGTTTAAGAAGTGAAATTTGGAAGTTTTGTTATGCCTCTGTTTCACGTTGTTTTCTGCAGATTTTTGGGTTGACCTTAGCCAGCCGACGTACTACGTGCAATTTTGATATAGGATAGTCGGGCGTGCTGCAGGCGTCTTCTTCCAATGATCCTTCCTGAGCACGTGTGGACCTCTCACATTATGCCCATAAATCAGCTCAAAAGGACTGTACACTGTTGATTCCTGCATAGTTTCTCGCATTGCACACAACTTCAGAGGAAGTGATTCATCCCATGTCTGTAGGAAAATGCATACAATACGTACGCATCATAGTTTTTTAAACATTGGTGAGATCTTTCCAAGGCACCTTGGGACTCAGGGTGATAGGTTGTGGACAGAGAATCATTAACAGGCATAGTTAATGCTTCTGTGAATAGTTTTGCTGTAAAATAAGTGCCATGGTCACTTTCAATAGATCGTGGAATGCCAAAGTAGCCAGACTAAATAGTAATTTATTTTTAATGACATAATTAACCGGGTGACTAGAGTAGGATTCATTCACAGAGCGGATGCTAGAGAAGAGTCCCTTTGTTGTTTTTCTTGAAAAAGGACAGTCCCTCGGTTATGGAAACAGAAACGTCTAGCAATCCTGCGACCCTGGAAAAGAAAGAAGGCATGATCAGGGACTTTTCCCTAGATTTACGAGGCCCTGGCCAGTTTTCCCTCGTAAAATAAATTGTCAAGCAATAGATCGGAGTCCTAGGTAAGGTCCGCATTCTTTTTAGACATTCCTTTGGACATTGCTCGAGTTATGGCAAACATCAGAAAAGAGGCTTTGTTGGCTACAGTGCGCTGGGGAAAACATCAAGAGCTTAGATCATTGTTGCCAAGCAACAGTAAAGCATCTTTCATGGGGTATACCCCAGACACACCTACAGTTAAATACTAAGTGTAACACTGGCTTACAATGAATATTCCATGCAGAGGAAAAGAAAACACAGCTCTCCCACAGGCTTCTAATAACTCTGAAGAGTTTAATGAGGTCTCAGAAACTGAAAGTACACTGAGGTGGGTAGTTCAATGGGTCTTTCCTGTTCCTTAAGAGAGATTTGACTGTTACTATAAAAGGGTGCCATACAGGCATTTATTTCCCGCCCATTGTATTAAGCGGGAAGCATTGTTTAGTGGTCTAGTTAACTTACCACTCGTGGCAGGTTCACTGAGCTTGGGGCAAGTGACCACACTTACGGCAGTGATGGAGTCGGGAACACTGTCTTTTGCTCGTTGCTGGTTTTGAAGCAGGTGTCTTTTATCAGTTCCAGCTTCCACTTTTGGACGAAATTCAGAAGTCTGTCCACGATGATTTCTGTCCGTATCAGTCTGTTGTGAAGAAACGTTAAGAGAACGCCCGGGTAAGGAGCGGTTGGACTCAAATGTGTCAGCAAGTCTAGCTGCAGCCTTAGCAGTTGCCACTGAATGGTCTTCTAAAAACACCGATCTTCTGGTCCAACTGACTCAAAAAGTGTTTCAAGGAGGACCACTTGCACTAACCCACTGAAATTCGAGACATCAGTGGGCGTGTACTACTTACTAAACGTTTTAGCTTGTCCACGAAAAAAGTCCACATGGGACTGATCCAGTTGACGCTTGTTCAGTTTAATTCTTGCCTGTATGTGGAGGGAATGCACCGAGTACAGCTACTTTCACAATGTCGTAATTATCGAAATCCCCATCACTCAAACCATCTGTAAATTCCTGCGCTTTGCCATATAATGTTGTATTAACCCGTGCTGCTCAATTAGCCATCGTAAAGCTCGAGCCTGATTTTCGAGAGATTCGAAAAATTTCTCAGACTCAGAAACAGAAAACCTAGGTACTAGCGATACACATTTCTGAACACTGAAATTGTCATCCACAGTACACTGAAACTGTATCCTCTCCTTTCCTCTATCAGATTCCTCCTTAGCAAAGGCACGTTGTTCCCTGTTATGCTCAAGATTGAGTTTAGCCAAACTCAAGTGCTAACGAAGATGTCTCCCCAAGAAACAACCCCAGTTCACCACCTGTTTCGCCAGGTGGATAGTGGCCCTGTTGCTCCGGAATTTGTACTTCTCCATTACGAGGGAATCGAAGCGGGGATCGGCGATTAATAGCTCCCGTAGTAGCTGAAATCTCAGGTTGGAACGTCATATTACAAGAGTCCAACCTTAATTTCTTGCGTATACACTCACAAAGTTGTGCAGCAGTAAGAGTTCGTTAATACTCTATATCAATACAGCGAGAAATACGCCATCAGTGTTGTAGAGATATCTTGGGCAAGTTTTGCAGGGTATATTCGGTTACCAAAAGCCCATCACGCGTCGGAGGCATAACCCACCAGCACTATAAGAAAATTCTAATTTGCAATACGCTCAGTACAACACGAAGCAATAGCACACAACATTTTCACAGGTTTGCAACGCATTACTGTAGGCATGTTCGTAGCCACAATACAGAAATAAAAACTTCAGGACAGACACCACATATTACAAACACAGGTGTAGTCTAGTGGCCTGCACGACTGGTTGCTATACAATAACCAAGATAGAAACTAGGAGCGAGAAAAAGGTGGTGGAGAGTAAATATTTATATTTTGCACACCAAACAGTAAGCATTAATGCGTACAATATTTACATAGGATATGTACAGAAAGACAATGCAAGCAAAATATACGGTAAGAACTGCCTTCGATTAGACATGGAATTAAGTCTGCCTATGTTGATTTACGAGTGTAATGCATCGCTTCACAACTTTGGCGGCTTCCATGTCATTGTCTGGTTGAACCAAGGTGCTTATTATACTTGCTTATTATACCCTTAGCATCTGGTTCACTTATAGGGAATTCATTATTGTATGGGTGTGTGATATATGTCGAATAAAACAGTGGCATGCTCTTAGCATGCCGGTTTTTTTCCGCGAGAACGTTTTGTTTGATTGGCTTCAGAATTTCAATGATTGTGTAATGTATCTTGGGTAGTATTTATGGGGCTATTTGCCCAAAGTACAGTGATACATAGACCATTCACATATATTTGTCTCCGTGTGATTACTGGAGAAAAAGGCTCCTCTGACCTGCTGTTTTGTAATGTTTAACCTGAAAATAAATAGTATAGTATTATTTTACGTTATTTTTTTATTTTGCCTTGATTCTGGTGAGGGGCTCTTGATTCAAGGAATTGGACTTAGCTTGAATCGAATTTGCAATTGTTAACGGCATACATTTTCGTTGGTTGATGCGTCGTATGAAATGGATGAATCGTTTCATTGGTTTAGGCTGTGTTGGCACAAACTTTTGTTGGATTCTGCGCAATATCTACAAAATGCATCTTCTTATCAGTTTTATTTTATAGCGCTGATTTATTTTCCTCAACTGAAACATTCTATTGATGTTAAGTTGTGTAAATTATCATGTGCCAATTTAATTAATCAAATTGGTTTCTGAGAAATAATTGAAGAATGTCTCTTCTGATTGAAATGTCACAGTGATGTATCTTACACCTGCAGAGCTTCTTCTGTCAGTGATGCATTCTACACCTGCGAAGGACCTCCTGTGAAAGATGTATCCTACACCTGCGGGTGAAATTTTCAACAAATATAACTAATGATTTAGTGTAATGACAAGGTTAGCATTTTTTTTGTAATCGATTTTTTATTTCATACACATGCACTTAGTATTTCTAATCAACTTTCATTTACATCTCGTCGTCACACCGACGATTACTTTCTTAATTTGTCAATTCATATACAGCAGCTCGTTGACAAAACAACGACACTCACGTTAGCATCATGAGAACATCAGCATACACACTAACGTGACAGGTATATTAGCATACACACTAACATTACAGGTGCTACAGCATACACACTAACATCACAGGTATATCAGCATGCATATAACATCCAAGGTACAACAGCATAAACACTAGCATTAGAGGTGCATCAACATATACACTAACATCACAGGTTCATTAACATATACACTAACAACTGTATATCAACATACACAAAAATATCATAGTCAAAGCAGTGTACAGAGTAGCATCACAGGTACATTAGTTAACAAAAACAAACAAATCACCTGATAAAACCAAGGATAAACACCTGAGCTGACTGATACACAATACACAGTAAACCAACACCCGACTCTGCGACCTTATTTCCTCGTATAATGATAACCTGATGTTAGTGAAGTAAATCTGCGAAATCACCTCCCCACATTTCACTACACCTGCAAGCTTGGCAGTTTTAATTTAATATCCCGCTGTTAGCGCCAAACCGGAATTTTGCGTTTATCTCACGAAATAAATAATGGCTAGCCATGTTATGGTGGAGGTTGCACAGATATTGTGAGGGGGATGACCTACGTACGACGAGATGCTAAAAGATACATACTAGATGACCTAGAATAGAGGAACAGGAAGGGACTTGATAACTACGTTCAGTGGAGTTATAAGTTTAGTGGACTTATAAGTTAGTAAGGCAAAAATTACTTAAGACAAATTACTTGATTGGAGGGTTGCGACAAGGGTCAATGGTGGCAAGTTACCAAGTTTAGATGTTCTTATGAACGTGTTACAGCAAATAAACCACAATTTGCACAGATATGAACTTTGTGATTTCGGCAGTTACTTTAAACTAAAAGATTTTCCCAGTAAGTGGAAATGGAATAATCTAGAAGAGGAAATTGCACAATCTGACGCCATACACAGTTTTAGGGGCAGGTTCAGTAAGACTCATAATGCAGGAAATTAGTGACCAAGACCGTACTTGGGTATAAGTGACTGAAAAGAGGCAAGTACACCTTTTGATAATTAGTGCAACTCACAAACTAGAATCAGTTTAGATAAAACACAGGACAATCTCCCTTCACTTATATAGTTATTAGAAGCATAAATTGTATTGTACAGAATGTAATGTTTTCTACAAAGACCGAAAATTTTAGTACTGTTTTGAAAAAAAAGGACAGTGATTGTTTTGTAGTATACTGTGTAGAGCGTTATATGTGGTGATGTCCCCCCAAAAAAAAAAAATACAAGGAAATTTTCATGGATAATTTTCTTATGTATGAATAACATATTTAATATACTAAGAAGAAACACAATAGTACAAGAGTACAGTCGAATTTTTATTGACAATATGGCTACGGGTACACAATGTGGGCTTAGCTAGGCTTATGAACCTGCTGACAAGGAAACCAGTGGACGGATGGATAGAATGAAATAAATTTAACAACTTCAGGTAAGATAAAAATGATTAATACATAACTTAAATAACGAAAGACAAACTTTAAAATGTGAAATAGAAGGTTCAAAGGCCTCCTTAAACATAATTCAATAAATATTAAATGAACAAGCTGAGATAATGAAGAAGAGGTTATGAATCAAGAATTCTCTATAATTATGGATAATATTGAAAAGAAAATTAAAGAATTTGCAGACTACAAAACTAAATTAGAAGATAGTTATGCAGGGATAACTCCTCCATACTCTCTCCCTCCAATCTGATATTCAATCTTTCATCACCTAATCTTTTTGTTATCCTCATAACCTTACTCTTTCCTGTATTCACCTTTAATTTTCTTCTTTTGCACACCCTACCAAATTCATCCACCAATCTCTGCAGCTTCTCTTCAGAATCTCCCAAGAGCACAGTGTCATCAGCAAAGAGCAGCTGTGACAACTCCCACTTTGTGTGTGATTCTTTATCTTTTAACTCCACGCCTCTTGTCAAGACCCTCGCATTTACTTCTCTTACAACCCCATCTATAAATATATTAAACAACCAAGGTGACATCACACATCCTTGTCTAAGGCCTACTTTTACTGGGAAAAAATTTCCCTCTTTCCTACATACTCTAACTTGAGCCTCACTATCCTCGTAAAAACTCTTCACTGCTTTCAGTAACCTACCTCCTACACCATATACTTGCAACATCTGCCACATTGCCCCCCTATCCACCCTGTCATACGCCTTTTCCAAATCCATAAATGCCACAAAGACCTCTTTAGCCTTATCTAAATACTGTTCACTTATATGTTTCACTGTAAACACCTGGTCCACACACCCCCTACCTTTCCTAAAGCCTCCTTGTTCATCTGCTATCCTATTCTCCGTCTTACTCTTAATTCTTTCAATTATAACTCTACCATACACTTTACCAGGTACACTCAACAGACTTATCCCCCTATAATTTTTGCACTCTCTTTTATCCCCTTTGCCTTTATACAAAGGAACTATGCATGCTCTCTGCCAATCTTTAGGTACCTTACCCTCTTCCATACATTTATTAAATAATTGCACCAACCACTCCAAAACTATATCCCCACCTGCTTTTAACATTTCTATCTTTATCCCATCAATCCCGGCTGCCTTACCCCCTTTCATTTTACCTACTGCCTCACGAACTTCCCCCACACTCACAACTGGCTCTTCCTCACTCCTACAAGATGTTATTCCTCCTTGCCCTATACACGAAATCACAGCTTCCCTATCTTCATCAACATTTAACAATTCCTCAAAATATTCCCTCCATCTTCCCAATACCTCTAACTCTCCATTTAATAACTCTCCTCTCCTATTTTTAACTGACAAATCCATTTGTTCTCTAGGCTTCCTTAACTTGTTAATCTCACTCCAAAACTTTTTCTTATTTTCAACAAAATTTGTTGATAACATCTCACCCACTCTCTCATTTGCTCTCTTTTTACATTGCTTCACCACTCTCTTAACCTCTCTCTTTTTCTCCATATACTCTTCCCTCCTTGCATCACTTCTACTTTGTAAAAACTTCTCATATGCTAACTTTTTCTCCCTTACTACTCTCTTTACATCATCATTCCACCAATCGCTCCTCTTCCCTCCTGCACCCACTTTCCTGTAACCACAAACTTCTGCTGAACACTCTAACACTACATTTTTAAACCTACCCCATTCCTCTTCGACCCCATTGCCTATGCTCTCATTAGCCCATCTATCCTCCAGTAGCTGTTTATATCTTACCCTAACTGCCTCCTCTTTTAGTTTATAAACCTTCACCTCTCTCTTCCCTGATGCTTCTATTCTCCTTGTATCCCATCTACCTTTTACTCTCAGTGTAGCTACAACTAGAAAGTGATCTGATATATCTGTGGCCCCTCTATAAACATGTACATCCTGAAGTCTACTCAACAGTCTTTTATCTACCAATACATAATCCAACAAACTACTGTCATTTCGCCCTACATCATATCGTGTATACTTATTTATCCTCTTTTTCTTAAAATATGTATTACCTATAACTAAACCCCTTTCTATACAAAGTTCAATCAAAGGGCTCCCATTATCATTTACACCTGGCACCCCAAACTTACCTACCACACCCTCTCTAAAAGTTTCTCCTACTTTAGCATTCAGGTCCCCTACCACAATTACTCTCTCACTTGGTTCAAAGGCTCCTATACATTCACTTAACATCTCCCAAAATCTCTCTCTCTCCTCTAACTAAGAATTAAACATAATTAGAACAGAAGAAGCAGTTAAAATAATATATTTCTCAAAGTGTCAACGACAGCTTAGAGAAAGAGAAAATTTCTGGAAGAACATAAATCTAAGACTAAAGATATTCTGTAAAATTTGCTAGAGAAAAGACAGAGATTGAGCAACAAGGGGCATTAGCTAAAGATTTCACTGCTAAAAAACAATATTAGTCATGAAATTAAAAAAGAAGATTCCAAGTGTCTCTAAGTTATTGAGGGACGCTGTTGATAGCTAATAAAAATAGCTGCAATGAAAATAAAATCACGAATAGAATCAATGAGTGAGAACGACACACAAATTAGATAATAAAATGCATTGTAAATTTCAACTTTCAAGAACATATTGTGGCATATAGGAATACTGAAAAAAAATATATGAGACACACAAACATGGGCTCCTGAAATCATTTACACAGATTAAACATGAGGATGAACTTTTAAACGAAGCTATAGAACTCAAAGATTTGAAGGGCTGTAAGTTATACATATTAGACAAGATCTTTCAGTGAATATAGGAAGGAAATAAGAGTTCATAAACACTGCTGAGGGTGAAAATGAGGAAGAAGGAAGTTATTTTTTGACGATTATCGGGACCAGCAACCTCCATAAATTAAGTTTTCAAAGAAACGACCTCAGGATTGACGATAATCAGGTTGAAACCAATGAAAAACGGGCAAGAATGAGAATAACATTTTTTTTAAATGGAGTAATCTCAAGTAGATTAGAACATAGATAAACTGATATAACTTGTTTAACTTAAACCAAACTGGAAAAAAATATGTTTTTAATGAAGAATTTCAAAGAAATTACTCAGTGTTGAAAAGAGACATAAGGGAAGAAAGAAGGAGGATTAACAATAAAGGTAAAAGATTTTCTTCAGAATTTGAAGTTAGAAATCCAAAATACTGAAAATGTTGAAATTTTAGGGATAAGAGTTGGTAGGTAAGACACATAGGCAACAGTTAGGCAACTTTATTCCGAAACGTTTCGCCTACACAGTAGGCTTCTTCAGTCGAATACAGAAAATAGGCAGGAACAGTAGGGATAAGAGTATAAAACAAAAACGAAAAACCTTTAATAATTAATGTTTGCAACCCATCAATTAATAATACTTGGGAAAGATAAGAGTCGACATGATGAGGGATTACATAATGTCATTAAGGAATTATTGATGAAAAAATGACCGTGATGAAGAAAGAGTTATCGTACATGGGAAGTTTAGCTATAAAGAAACAAATTAGGAGGGTTTTGTCTGAGACAGACAGCTGAAATGGATGATTTTCAAATTACTTAGGATTAAGTAAAGAAACTGTGATAAAAAAAAAAACCTATAGGACTCAGTTTACTCAACGTAAATTAATAAATTTTCCTAAGATGGCTCACATTGTGTTTATATTTATAAGAGGTGAGAAGGAAGTCCCTTTAAACTATAGGCATGTTTTGTTGACAAATTTTGCAAAATTATTGAAAATGCCATTAGAGAAAAGTGGATTGAACACTTAAAGAACAATAACATACTGTACTAACTGGTAAACAATTTGGTGTTCGGGTTCTACATTCTTGTATACAAAATTTTTTGACTTTACATGACAATGACGGAAACTGCTCAGGCAAGAAATGAATGGGAAGAGTGCATTTACTTAGGCTTTAAGAAAGATTGTGATAGAGTTCCCCGTGAAAAAAAAATAATTTAAAAAACGAAAATCATAGAAGGAATTAAAGGTAAATTATTAGACTGGATACGATATTTTTACGTAACAGAATAATACAAATAACTATTTGAGAAAAAAGGTCAATATGGGGAGACATGGCAATCACACACGCATACACACACACACACACACACACACACACACACACACACACACACACACACACACACACACACACACACACACACACACACACACACACACACACACACACACACACACACACACACACACACACACACACACACACACACACACACACACACACACACACACACACACACACACACACACACACACACACACACACACACACACACACACAAGCACTTGGAATGGAGAAGATACATAAGCGACAACCTGCACGGTTTCCAAGATGGTAAATCCTGATACACAAATCCACTAGAAGCTAAGACTCGATCTCTGCAGTCATAATTAGGTGATAACACGTACACACACACATACACTTGCATTATTTAGGTAAAGGTATTTTTTTGCTACATATTCGGCAAAAATGACCCTCGCTGTCTAAGCCAAATTCTCCGATTTGGCTTATTCGTGCAAAATATGTACCAAGTGCCATTAAAAAATTATCCCCCAAGAAATATTCTTCTTGGGATGCTAAACCGTGATCCCAGCGCCTCAGTTACTTGCTGAAATGTTTTTGAAATTCTTCTTTTTGAACGGTGTCTAGCACAGCCTTCGATTCTGTTTGAATCTCTTCTACGCCTTTAAAACGCCGTTCCTTGTGTGTCATTTTTTTGGGGGGAGAGAGAGAAATAACGAGCGGGGGATAGATCTGTGGAGTAGCGAGTTTGAATGACGACGCTATGTTTTTGTCCAGGAAAGGATGGTGCCGTTGTTTCTGAGTTAGCAAACGAGGCACATATGTCGCAGCCACTTGGTTCATGTTCAAATTGTCATTGAAAATGCTTTGATACGACCCATTAAAAATTCCCTCAGCACAAATAACTTTCCTCACTTTTTTAGTTTCAACAATGATGGACGACCGGACTATTCATCATCCTCAAAACACTGTCCGTCCGATTGCTTCGTCGTCAAATTCTTGCTGAATTATTTTGTGTGTTTCATTAGCCGCTTCATCGAGCATGAAACAAAATTTCACACTCACAAATGCGGTTCTTTTTTTCGAAAAATCTATTGTTACAAAAAAAAAAAAAAAAAAAAAAAAGGCACAACAATGCCATAACTCGAAAAGAATGCGTGTCTAACCTCAATAGAATCGCCGACTACGCAGAAACTCTCCATGCTACTAAACGCTACTGAACATCCTGTAGAAAGAGGTTAGATTTAGATCTCCGTCCGAGAACCTCAGCAGTACAGGAGACTGAAATGGACAAATCTATGGGTCTCATGTACGCAGATGGGAGTGGAGCCACTAAACGTAGTCTAGCGATAATTGGAGAAGCTGAGCACCGGACCTAATGACCCATACTTGACAGGTCCTCAAATCCAACCTTATCACTTTCAAATTTATCTGACTTATTCTTAGCACTAACCCAAAAACTCCTTTCAATATACATAATACAGGCGTGGCAAATCTTGCTTAAATTCAGCCTGCAAAGCACGGGTCAGCAGGCTTGGTGGAGTCCTCCTTTGATCTGATAGATGCTCCGGTGTGTGATCAGGTCGTTGAAATATGAAGTCTAGAACTGGGATGCATTTAATAGAACAAATTTTGCACTCATGTCAGGAATGAATTTCCCTGTTGATATGCTGTAAATGGATTTTATCTCATTCAGGATTACTTCATTAGATTTTCGCTTATGCGTTTTTTTTCTATTTTGCACAAAATTTCATCATTGTCCCAATTTATTCCAGGTCGATTATTCTTGAAGTTTTGGAATAAGCTAGAGCTCTTTTACCCGTATTTCACTTATCTTTTACGTTGCACATCTCTATTTTTCTCGAACGTTAACCCATTGCTCGAGTTCTATCTTGGTTAGATATTTTAGCACGTGACTTACATCCTCCTTATACCTATTTTCCATTTATGCAACTCAATTATATCATCCATAATTCTACGCCTTTCTAGAGAGTGCAGATTTAGTGCCCTCAGTTTATCATTTTGTCTTTTTCTCTGTACGGTTTCCAGCACATTTATGTCCATTCTGTAATACGGTAACCAGAACTGTGTAGCACAATCTTAATAAGGCCTAATCAGTGATATATAGAATTAAAGAATAACCTAAAGACTCTTGTTAGTTATACTTTTTGATATAATAGTTATAATTGCGAACACTTACTCACTGTTGTCTTGGCGGCTTTAGGGTACTGCTTCCCAGAACTCCTAAATTTTTGTTTTTCACATTCAGAGTGATTAAGATCTAAAATATATAATTATAAGTGTCATGGTTATTTTCTTTTACAAGGAAAAACTTTGCATTAAACGACACGTACCGCTTCTCCGACAACTTCAACAGTCTATTCGAATAGTTCTGGAACACTCTAGTGTCTTCGTCAGAATTAACCCGACGGCCTGTTTTGGTGTCATAGGCAAACTTGCTTATGTCGCCATTTATTCCCTCGTCCATGTAGATTATGTATATTATGAACAACGAAGGGCCCAACGTTGACCCTTGTGGAAGACTGCTTGTGACGCTTCCCCACTCTGATTTCTCCTCATTTAAGCAAATTCTCTATTGTCTGTTTTTTAACCACATCTCTATCTAGGAAAAATATTTTCCCCTCCTGTTCCACGTGCCACTACATTTTTATCAACATTCTCTCATGTAGAATTCTATCAACAGCCTTACTGAAGTCCATATACACAATGTCATATTCATTAACATGATCTACATTGTAAAGTACTTTAGTGAAAAAAAGTTAGTAAACTGTAAGGTATGAACAATCCATTGTACAACTAAGTTGAAATTCGGTGATCAATTTATATCCTTCAGTGTGGCTTCGAATAGCCTCGGCAATTATTGATTCCATCAATTTTCACACACCGGAGGTTGGGGTAATTGGTCTATAATTCGAAGCTAAGGATCTGTCTCTTGGTGTGTGGATAAGCATCACATTTGTCGTTTTCGGCTTGTCTGGCACTATGCTAGTTTGTATTATTATGTTGAAAAGACTAGATAATTGCTTGGTAAGTTTCTCCATACATTCCTTTATAAGTCTTGAGAACAGTTCATCAGCGCTCTGTCATTTGTTTGGTTTTTAATATATTTGTCTGATGACCACATCACTAGTTATTTTGATCGTGCATAGCATATTTTCACCCTGAAAATATTTTTTATTTCTGGAATTTCTCTAGTATCTTCCTTCGTAAAAACTGAGAGGAAATAAGTGTAGAAGACTGTATACATTTCAGTGTCACTATCAGTGAGCTGACGTGACCAACCTTTAAGTGGGTTTATTGTGTCACTAATCTTACTTCTATATTACTGAAAGAAACCTTTGGTGTTAATCCTCGAATCCCCTGCAACTTTAATTTCATAACCTCTTCTAACTTTTCTTATTCCCTTTTTATTTCTCTTTGTGATTGAATAACTTGATTCCTGAAGTGCACCTCTTGAAATGTTTTAATCTTTTGTTTATCCATTTAGGGTCATTTTTTGTTTGATCTAATTTTCGTATTTGGAACATAAATAGTATGGGGCAGTTTGAACTATGTTTTGGAAAATGTCATTTTAGCCACCATTACCACGTACCTGATCCACAGGACAATAACCAGTATGATCACACTAGTTCAGGCACCCAGGTAATTTCTCAGTCTTATAAAATTGGCCAAGCGAAGTCAGGAGCACTGACTTGGTTGCCGTTAATAAATAAGTTCCATGCTATATCGAAACAGTGATTTGTGATCTCTTTCCCCAGATTCATCATTAAACTCAAGATTATTTAGGGATTCGTTATTAGCAAGAACAAAGCAAATTATTTCCTCTAGTTGGTTCTGTCACAAACTGTTTTAAAAAACAATCCCGGATTGTATAAGGGAAGACGCTAGGTTCTAGATTTTTTGTAAAATTTCTCCAATCAATCTGTGTAAAGTTAAAATCTCCCATTAACACATATGCCTATCTAGATACCTTATGAATTTCGTCCCTCAGAAGCTTACCGCATTCCCTATCAAGGCTTGTGGAACCAGTAAATCATATCCAGGATTAGTTTTTCACGACCCCTCGAGAAACTGCAGCTAAATAAATTCAGCGTCCGTCGCTTCTAATTTTATACAATGTCTAATGTAACAGTTTAAATTATCTCTGACATACACTCCCACTCCATTACTTTTTCTGTTTATCGTATCAGTGTAAAGTAATTTATAGCCTTGTATGTGGTATTAATTTTTCTATCTTTCTGGTTGAAAAAAAAAAAACATACCACGGGCGGGATTTGAACCCGCGGTCCAGTGGCTAACTGGTCCAGTGGCTAACGCGACGGTCTGGAGTTTTGAGACTCTCTGACCGTGGGTTCAAATCCCGCCCGTGGTATGGTTTGTTTGCAATCGTGTCATTACGATTTCGTGAGTCATGTTGACGGCAATGAGGGGACTTGAGCTAGAGTTCGTCACGGCCACGCTAGCTGAAGATTCGTCTGTAAAAACTTGCATTTGTGGTCACAGTGGTGCCTATGCTAACCTTCCTATGGTGTAGAAATATACTTAGTTGGACGAATTTTATTGTGGCTAGCTGGTCCAGTGGCTAACGCGACGGTCTGGAGTTTTGAGACTCTCTGACCGCGGGTTCAAATCCCGCCCGTGGTATGGTTTGTTTGCAATCGTGTCATTACTCTTTCTGGTTGAATCAAGTCTCTGTTAAAGCTATAATACATATACTTCCTGCACATTTAATCTTAGCTCGTCCTATCTTATTTCTTATGCTCCCACTCATAGTGTAGTAAACTTTAAGAGAGTTTGTCACTTGCTGCCCTCTTGTTGTCTTTGTTTATTGACCAGTTCTATTGCATTCATTTGTAATTTTACGATAAACAATATCTCCTGAACATATCCCTGAGGTATCCTGACAATTTTTTGCGGCTTTCATCACTCATGCTACATAAACCCATCCCTCTGTCTCCTATCAATTTAAAGTCCTAGACAGCTAAGAAACTACCCCCTCGACAGAATTGGTTAACGCTATCACCCTTGACCCAGAGAGAAGTACCCCATCCCAAGCATACATATCATGTTTACGATGGAAATTGTCCAAGTTGTCAATGAATGGTACTGTAGTACCAATGAATGGAGTATCAATGAATATTATCTTTGCACTATCTGTCTAGCCAGTAATTTACACCAGTTGCTCTAGATATTCATTAATTGCCCATTCCTCTTCTACACAAAATGCTACATAAGATCTGGACCCCTCCCTTAGACCTAATTAAATCGACAGCTGTCCAGTACATATCTTGCAGCTCCTGTCTCCTGCCTTTCCCAACACTGTTTCCACCAACACTGGGGCAGATAATGGGCTTGTTCCTAATACTGGACATGATATTTTTCAACCTCTTGACTACGTCACAAACACGAGTTTCTGAGAAACACCGCCTGTCGCACCTTCCTATTTCTGTTACAGAAACACGGTCAATATTTTTTACCTGTGATTCACCGATCAATATATTTTCCCTGTGAATCACCCACCACAAGAATATTCCTATCTTTATAAGCAGAGGAGTTAGTGGTACCTTCATCCTCACTCACCACTGAAATACATTCGTCTTGGAGAACAGAGAAATAATTTCGTACTTTTGAAGTTTCTTCCATTACTTGAAACATCTTTCCACTTGTAACGGATGTCAATCCGCTCCTCATTGCTGGTAATCTGTCTCCCTTCACTAGCCCAGACTACCTCACATTCATTGCTATATTATCAAGGCGACTTTTCACTTTCTTATATTCCTTCTTGAGAAGTAGAACCTCTTCTTTCAACACCTCGAACTCAGTCTCTAAGACACTACAGAAGTGAGCTATGGTGCTCTATGACACATCACACTATTCCCCAAAAACAGCTCAAGACGGGAACGACCTCTTGTAACTCTGAGTGCGTGTGTGTGTGTGTGTGTGTGTGTGTACTCACCTATCTGTACTCACCTATTTGTGGTTGCAGGGGTCGAGTCACAGCTCCTGGCCCCGCCTCTTCGCTGATTGCTACTAGGTCCTCTCTCTCCCTGCCCCATGAGCTCTATCATACCTCGCCTTAAAACTATGTATGGTTCCTGCCTCCACCACATCACTTTCTAGGCTATTCCATGGCCTGACTACTCTATGACTGAAGAAATACTTCCTAACATCCCTTTGATTCATCTGAGTCTTCAACTTCCAATTGTGACCTCTTGTGTCTGTGTCCCATCTCTGGAACATCCCGTCTTTGTCCACCTCGTCTATTCCGCGCAGTATTTTATATGTCGTTATCATGTCTCCCCTGACCCTCCTGGCCTCCAGTGTCGTCAGGCCGATTTCCCTCAACCTTTCTTCATAGGACAATCCCCGTAGCTCTGGGACTAGTCTTGTTGCAAACCTTTTCACTTTCTCTAATTTCTTGACGTGCTTGACTAGGTGTGGATTCCAAACTGGTGCTGCATACTCCAGTATGGGCCTGACGTAGATGGTGTACAGAGTCTTAAACGAATCCTTACTGAGGTATCGGAACGCTATCCGTAGGTTTGCCAGGCGCCCGTATGCTGCAGCAGTTATCTGATTGATGTGCGCCTCAGGAGATATGCTCGGTGTTATACTCACCCCCAGATCTTTTTCCTTGAGTGAGGTTTTCAGTCTTTGGCCATCTAAACTATATTGTGTCTGCGGTCTTCTTTGCCCTTCCCCAATCTTCATGACTTTGCATTTGGCAGGGTTAAATTCAAGGAGCCAGTTGCTGGACCAGGCTTGTAGCCTGTCCAGATCTCTTTGTAGTCCTGCCTGATCCTCGTCCGATTCGATTCTTCTCATTAACTTCACATCGTCTGCAAACAAGGACACTTCTGAGTCTATCCCTTCCGTTATGTCGTTCACGTATACCAAGAACAGCACAGGTCCTAGGACTGACCCCTGTGGAACCCCGCTTGTCACAGGCGCCCACTCTGACACCTCGTCGCGTACCATGACTCGTTGTTGCCTCCCTGTCAGATATTCTCTGATCCATTGCAGTGCCTTTCCTGTTATGTGTGCCTGGTCCTCTAGCTTTTGCAGTAACCTCTTGTGAGGAACTGTGTCGAAAGCCTTCTTGCAGTCCAAAAATACGCAGTCGATCCACCCCTCTCTCTCTTGTCTTACTTCTGTCACCTTGTCATAAAACTCTAGTAGATTTGTGACACAGGATTTTCCTTCCCTGAAACCGTGCTGGTTGTCAATTATACACTTGTTTCTTTCCAGGTGCCCCACCACTCTCCTCCTGATGATCTTCTCCATGACCTTGCATACTATACACGTTAGTGATACAGGTCTGTAGTTTAGTGCCTCATGTCTGTCTCCCTTTTTAAAAATTGGGACTACATTTGCCATTTTCCATACCTCAGGGAGTTGCCCAGTTTCAAATGATGTGTTGAAGATCTTTGTTAATGGCTCACACAATATCTCTGCTCCCTCTTTAAGGACCCATGGAGAGATGTTGTCTGGTCCCACCGCCTTTGAGGTGTCAAGTTCGCATAGCAGCTTCTTCACCTCCTCCTTGGTTATATGTACCTCATCCAGCACTTGCCGGTGTGACCCCCTGTTCTGATTTCTTGGAGTCGTACTGGTTTCCACTGTAAATACCTCTTTAAATCTTGTGTTGAGCTCCTGACATACCTCTCGGTCGTTTCTTGTGAATTCCCCATCACCCTTCCTCAGTCTGATTACCTGGTCCTTAACTGTTGTTTTCCTCCTGATGTGGCTGTACAACAGCTTCGGGTCAGTCTTTACTTTTGATGCTATGTCATTTTCATATTGTCTCTGAGCCTCCCTTCTTATCTGTGCATATTCGTTTCTGGCTCTTCGGCTGATTTCTTTATTTTCCTGAGTTCTCTGTCTTCTGTACCTTTTCCATTCTCTAGTACACCTAGTTTTTGCCTCCCTACACCTTTGGGTGAACCAAGGACTCGTTCTGTTCTTCCCATTATTTCTGTTTCCCTTGGGAACAAACCTCTCCTCTGCCTCCTTGCATTTTGTTGCTACATAGTCCATCATTTCTTGTACTGGTTTTCCTGTCAGTTCCCTCTCCCACTGAATGTCTTGAAGGAAGTTCCTCATGCCTGAGTAGTTCCCCCTTTTGTAGTTTGGTTTTTCCCAGCCTATTCCTGCTACTCTCTCCACTTGGAGCTCAACTATGTAGTCGAAGCACAGAACCACATGATCACTAGCTCCCAGGGGCCTTTCATACATGATACCCTCGATGTCCGAACTACTCATGGTGAATACAAGGTCCAACCTTGCTGGTTCATCCTCTCCTCTCTCTCTGGTAGTGTCTCTAACATGTTGATGCATGAGGTTCTCCAGTACCACATCCATCATCTTGGCTCTCCATGTTTCGGGACCCCCATGGGGCTCCAGGCTTTCGTGTGTGTGTGTGTGTGTGTGTGTGTGTGTGTGTGTGTGTGTGTGTGTGTGTGTGTGTGTGTGTGTGTGTGTGTGTGTGTGTGTGTGTGTGTGTGTGTGTGTGTGTGTGTGTGTGCGTGTGCATTTATATTAGGAAAGTCAGAGTTCAGAACTGCATATTTGAGAAAGTGAGAGCCCCGTGTATGTACGTTTATCTAACTAGGAAACGGAATTTTGCAATGAAAATCTAGGTGGTGGTCTCATTAATTCCATCACCAATTAGGAGAGATAAACACGCTTGTCAGTCATCTTCAATCAGTTTTGTGAGTTTTTTGTCTATTTCATGTGCGCCAGCTTTTTTTTTTTTAATGAAAGAGAAAGAGAGAGAGACAGAGACAAAAACAGAGAGACAGAGAGGGAGACAGAAACGGAGACAGAGAGAGAGTACTCACCTATTTGCACTCACCTATTTGTGGTTGCAGGGGTCGATTCGAAGCTCCTGGCTCCGCCTCGTCGGTGGTCAATGCTAGGTCCACTCTCTTCCTATTCCAAGAGCATTATCGTACTTCTTCTTAAAACTATGTATGGATCCTACAGCCGCCACTACATTACTCTTCAGATTGTTCTCCTTCCTGACAACTCTGTGACTGAAGAAATACTTTCTAATATCCCTGTGACTCATATGAGTTTTCAACTTCCATTTGCGACCCGTTGTTGCTGTGTGCCCTCTCAGAAACATTCTCTCAGTATCCACCTTGTCAAACCCCTCCTGTCCTCCAGTGTCGTCAGGTTGATTTCCTTTAATCTCTCCTCGTTAGACATATCCATTAGCTCCGGGACTAGTCTCGTTGCATTTTTTATAATTTCTTAGCGTGCCTGACCAGGTGTTGGTTCCATATCGGTGCTGTATACTCCGGTATAAACCTGACGTACACAGTGCATAGTGTCTTGAATGACTCCTTACTTAGGTTAGCCAGGCACTCATATGCTGCAGCAGTTATTTTGTTGATGTGCATCTCAGGATTCGTGCTCGGTATGATGCTCACCCCAAGATCCTTTTTCTTACGTGAGTTTTTCAGCCTTTGATCTCCTACGCGTACTCCATCTGCGGTCTTCTTTGTCCTTCCCCAAACTTTATGACTTTGCACTTGCTGGAGTTAAACTCCAGGAGCCATCTGTCGGACCAGGCTTGCAGCCTGTCCAGATCTTATAGGCTTACCTGATCGACCTCCACTTGTATTCTTCTCATTAGCTTTACATCATCTGCTAACAGGGACACATCTGAATCTATCCCTTCTGTAATGTCATTCACATATACTAGAAACAGCACCCAACCTTGGACTGACCCTTGTGAAACCTCACTCGACACATGCCCCAACGCTAGCACTTCGTCAGGTACCAGCACACGATGTTTCCTTCCTGTCAGGTATTCCGTGATCCATTGCAGTACTTTCCCTCCTATTCCTACCTGCTCCTCTAGCTTTTCAACCAGTCTCTTGTGTGGTACTAAAACGAAAGCTTACATGTACTCTAAGAAGATGCAGTCTACCCGTCCTTCTCTCTGCTGTCTGACTTCTGTTACCTTATTGTACATCTCCATTAGGTTTGTGATGCAGGATTTCCCATCCCTGAATCAATGCTGGCTTTCATGCATGAGCCTTTTTCTTTCTAGGTGTTCCACCACTCTTCTCCTGACAATCTTCTCCATAACTTTACATACTGAACATTAAAATGATATAAAATACCGACAGGTTGTAAGTAAGACACATATGCAACAGTTAGGTATCTTTATTTCGAAACGTTTCGCCTACACAGTAGGCTTCTTCAGTCGAGTACAGAAAAGTTGATAGAAGCAGAAGAGACTTGAAGACGATGTAATCAGTCCATCACCCTTAAAGTTTTGAGGTGGTCAGTCCCTCAGTCTGGAGAAGAGCATTGTTCCGTAGTCTGAAACAACATATTGTTTCAGACTACGGAACAATGCCAGACTGAGGGACTGACCACCTCAAAACTTTAAGGGTGATGGACTGATTACATCGTCTTCAAGTCTCTTCTGCTTCTATCAACTTTTCTGTACTCGACTGAAGAAGCTTACTGTGTAGGCGAAACGTTTCGAAATAAAGATACCTAACTGTTGCATATGTGTCTTACCTACAACTTTACATGCTATACATGTCAGTGACACAGGTCTGTAGTTTAGTGCTGCCTGTTTGTCTCCTTTCTTAAATATCGAGACTTCGTTTGCTGTATTCCACACCTCAGGCAGTTGCTATGTTTCAATAGATTTTGTGCAAGACAGGTATACAATACCGACAAGATGAAAGTTAAGACACTTGTGCAACATCTGGTTATCTTTATTGTAGATGTTTCGCCATCCAGTCGCTTTATCAATACAGATTCTTGGACATAATTAGAAAACAGAAGAGGGACTGATTACCTCATCTTTTGTATATAGTTCTTCTGTTTTCTAATTATGTCCAAGAATCTGTATTGATAAAGCCACCGGATGGCGAAACGTCTACAATAAAGATACCCAGATGTTGCACATGTGTCTTAACTTCCAATAGATTTATTGGAGATTATCGTAAATGGCACACATAGTGCATCTCCTCCTCCACTCTCTCAGGTCCCACAGAGATATATTATTTAGGCACACAGCCGTCGCGGTTTCTAGCTCGCCTAGCAGTTTCTTCACCTCTTCTTTGATTGTGTGCATTGTGTCCAGCAATTGCCGGTGCATCCTACTTCCTTGGTTTCCTGGAAGCCTATCTATCTCCACTGTGAATACCTCCCTGAATCTAAGTTGAGTTCCTCACATACTTCCTGGCCGCTCCACTGAGCTCCACTCCATCTTTCCTCAGCCTGATTATCTGGTCCTTGACTGTTGTTTTCCTCCTGATGTGGCTGTATAACAAAATTGTGTAAGATTTGACTTTTGATGCTATGACATTCTTGAATTGCCTCTGGGAAACTCTCCTTACCCATGCATATTATTTCTAGTTCGTCGACTCAACTCCCTGTTTTTCCGAGTCCTTTGCCTTCCATGCTGTAGTACACTTGACTTTGGCCTCTTCACACCTCTGGGTAAACCATGGACTCACTGTGGTCTTCCCGTTGTTTATGTTGTCTCTTGGCACGAACTTCTCTGCCTCCTTGTACTGTGCGGTAACATGTTCGATCATTTCATTTGCTGTTTTCTTCTCTAGTTCTCTTACCCGCTGCACCTCATGTAGGAATTGCCTCATACATGTGTAGTTCCATTTTCTGAAGAGTGATTTCTCCTATCCTTCTCGTGATGCCTCATTCTTTATTGATAACTCGACAGTCTACTACATATTCAAAAACTCAAGACCACGTGATCGCTAACACCGAGGGGCATTTCGTGTGTGATTTCCTCTATGTCTGAACTGTCCAAGGTGAATACGAGGTGCAGCCTTGCTGGGTCATCATCTCTCTCTCTCTCTGATTGTATCCCCAACATGTTGGTACATGAAGTTTCCCAGTACCGCCTCCAGCATCTTGCCTCTCCATATTTCCAGTCCCACATGGGGCTCCTTGTGACTGAAATCACTCATGATGAGTAACTTTTACCTGCTCATGTTGTCCCTTCTGGAAACTTCGGATAGTGTGTCCAGCATCACTTTGTTGCTCTCATCATATTCTTGTCTTGGCCTTCTGCTGTTCGCTTTTGGATCCCCAATTTAAAATGTTCCTATAGTGTAGTCATCTGCTACTCCTCTGACTAGTTCTCTTATCTCTTTAAAACTTAATTTGTTTTCAGCGAGAAATAGAACTCCTCTGTCTCTCTGTTCCCCTTGTCTTTCTTCAGATAGGAAGAATGCATCTGTTATCACCCCTGTGAACTTTGCCTCTGTGAGTACTATGATGTCCGGGGATACCTCATTGATTCTTTGCTTCACTCCTCACTCTTATTTGTAATTCCATCTGCGCTGATGTACCATACCTTCAGCTTCCTTTCTAGAATTGTATTCTGGGGTGTTGGTGGGATTGGTGCAGGCTGTGGGTGTGGTATGCAAGTCTGGTGATTATGGTAGGTTGCTGCTGTGGTAGCATTTGTTGTCGAGGGGGATAAGGGACTGTGGGTGTAGTGTGTGGCTCGGTTCTTGTTATTGTGTTTAGTTGGTGTGGTGGTAGGGATTGAGCGGATGCAGTGGGTAGCTCATTGGGTGGTTTTGTCTTTGCCGTTCCTCCTGAGGCTGTGCTCCTTTGTCTGTCTGTACCTGCCCCTTCTTTTTGTGTTCTGTCACTGTCGAAGTATACCCGCTGGCATTTTGGGGAACCCTTTAACCGTGGTTTTCTGTTCAAGATCATGTTTCGTACCTATCAGTCTTCAATGTCAATTTAATTGGGTAGTTCTTTTCCCTCGAGTACCACCCAAGTCTCTGAATATTTGTCAGTTGGGTCGTGTCTTAACCTGTTACCACGATGATGCTCTCAGACTCTTTTACCTCCCCCTGTCTTCTTTCATCATAGGTTTTCCCTTCTGCCTCATGGAGCTCTTTCCTTATCCCATTTCAATTCCCTCCAAGTCCAATTTATGTATCTCCATGATTGTTTTCCTTATTGTCTCCCAGACATTCCAGTGGTCTGATATCATTTCTTCAAGGGACTTCTTTGCTCTTTCCCCCTCCTTCAATCTCTTCACTGTCCGCTCTTGTTCCTTCACCCAGCACCTTGCTCCTTGCCTCTATATTCCTCTTCAGCACATCCAGTTCTGCCATGCTCTGCATTCTTGCCTCAGCTAAAAGAGCTTGTAACTTCACTTCTTACTCTCTGTAGATATCTTCTCCACCATTGTGCTGCAAAACTCGCTTAGACTTTTTTCCAAATCTCATTCCACAGTGCTCTTCATCTATTCTTCCAATGCTTTCTTTTCAGCCTGGCCATCCCCGATACCTTTGTCTCGTCGTCCTGCCATTTTCGTGTGTGTGGTGGGGAAAGGGGGAGTTAGCACATGCATGTGGGGTGTTAGAGTGTGTGTGTGTGTGTGTGTGTGTGTGTGTGTGTGTGTGTACGCACCTAGCTGTACTCACATAGTTGTGGTTGCGGGGGTTGAGTCACTGCTCCTGGCCCCGCTTCTTCAACTGGCCGATACCCGGTCACTCTTCCCGCTCCGTGAGCTTTATCATACTTCATCTTAAAGTTATGTATGGATCATGCCTCCACTACATCACTACCCAGACAATTCCACTTCCTGACAACTCTCTAAATGAAGAAATACTTCCTAACATCCCTGTGGTTCATCTGAGTCTTCAGCTTCCAACTGCGACCATTTGCTGATGTGTCCCATGTGTGTGTTTGTGTGTGTGTGTGTGTGTGTGTATGTGTGTGTGTGTGTGTGTGTGTGTGTGTACTCACCTAATTGTATTCACCTAATTGTGGTTGCAGGGGTCGAGACTCAGCTCCTGGCCCAGCCTCTTCACTGATCGCTACTAGGTCCTCTCTCTCTCTGCTTCATGAGCTGTATCATACCTTTTCTTAAAACTATGTATGGTTCCTGCCTCCACTAATTCACTTGCTAGGCTTTTCCACTTCCTGACAACTCTATGACTGAAGAAGTACTTCCTAACGTCCCTGTGACTCGTCTGAGTCTTCAGCTTCCAGTTGTGGCCCCTTGTCCCTGTGTCCCCTCTCTGGAACATCCTATCTCTGTCCACCTTGTCTATTCCCCGCAGTATCTTGTATGTCGTTATCATGTCTCCCCTGACCCTTCTGTCTTCCAGTGTCGTCAGTCCGATTTCCCTCAACCTTTCCTCGTACGACATTCCCCTGAGCTCTGGGACTAGCCTTGTTGCAAACCTTTGTACTTTCTCTAACTTCTTGACGTGCTTGACCAGGTGTGGGTTCCAGACTGGTGCTGCATACTCCAGTATGGGCCTAACATACACAGAGTACAGTGTCTTGAACGATTCCTTATTAAAGTATCGGAACGCTATTCTCAGGTTTGCCAGGCGCCCGTATGCTGCAGCAGTTATTTGGTTGATGTGTGCCTCCGGTGATGTGCTCGGTGTTATGGTCACCCCCAAGGACTTTCTCCCTGAGTGAGGTCTGTAGTCTTTGTCCACCTAGCCTATACTCTGTCTGCGGTCTTCTTTGCCCCTCCCCAATCTTCATGACTTTGCATTTGGCTGGACTGAATTCGAGAAGCCAATTACTGGACCGCGTGTCCAGCCTGTCCAGGTCTCTTTGCAGTCCTGCCTCATCCTCATCCGATTTAATTCTTCTCATCAACTTCACATCATCTGCGAGCAGGGACACTTCAGAGTCTATTCCTTCCATCATGTCGTTCACATATATCAAAAATAGCACTGGTCCTAGAACTGGCCCCTGTGGGACCCCGCTCGTCACAGGCGCCCACTGTGATACCTCTTCACGTACCATGACTCGTTGCTGCCTCCCTGTCAGGTATTCCCTGATCCATTGCAGTGCCCTCCCTGTTACATGCGCCTGATCCTTCAGCTTCTGCACTAATCTCTTGTGGGGAACTGTGTCAAAGGCCTTCCTGCAGTCTAGGAAAACGCAATCTACCCACCCCTCTCTCTCGTGTGTGTGTATGTGTGTGTGTGTGTGTTTGTGTCTTTTGTGTGTGTATGTGTAAGTGTATATGGGGGAATGTTAGTGTGTGAGTGTGTGTGTGTGTGTGTGTGTGTGTGTGTGTGTGTGTGTGTGTGTGTGTGTGTGTGTGTGTGTGTGTGTGTGTGTGTGTTAGTTAAGGTGTGTGAGCGGGGATTAGTGTCGGTGTGTGTATGTATGTGAAGGGTGTTAGCGTGTGTGTGTGTGGGGTGTTAGTGTTTGAGTGTGGGGGAAGATGTTAGTGTGTGTGTGTGTGTGCAGGGGAATGTTTGTGTGCGTGTGCGTGCGTGTGTGTGTGTGTGTGTGTGTGTGTGTGTGTGTGTGTGTGTGTGTGTGTGTGTGTGTGTGTGTGTGTGTGTGTGTGAGTGTGTGAGTGTGTGTGTGTGTGTGTGTGTGTGTGTGTGTGTGTGTGTATGTGTGTGTGTGTGTGTGTGTGTGTGTACTCACCTATTTGTACTCACCTATTTGTGGTTGCAGGGGTCGAGACTCGGCTCCTGGCCACGCTTCTTTACTGACCGCTACTGGGTCCTCCCTCTCCCTGTTCCATGAGCTTTATCATACCTCGTCTTAAAACTATGTATGGTTCCTGCCTCCACTACATCACTTGCCAGACTATTCTACTTCCTACCTCTGTGGCTGAAGAAATACTTCCTAACATCCCTTTGACTCATCTGAATCTTCATTTTCAAATTTTGACCCTTTTTTTCTGTGCCCCATCTGAAACATCCTGTCTCTATCCATCTTATCTATTCCACGCAGTATTTTGTATGTCGTTATCATGTCTCCCTTGACCCTCCTGTCCTCCAGTGTCGTCAGGCCTATTTCCCTAAATCTTTCCTCGTAGAGCATTTCCCTAAGCTCTGGAACCAGCCTTGTTGCAAACTTTTCCACTTTCTCTAATTTCTTGACTTGCTTGACCAGGCGTGGGTTCCAAACTGGTGCTGCGTACTCCAGTATAGGCCTGACGTACACAGTGTGTAGAGTCTTGAACGATTCCTTACTGAGGTATCGGAACACTATTCTTAGGTTTGCAAGGCGCCCACATGCCGCAGCAGTTATCTGGTTAATATGTCATTCATGGGACGTGCTCGGTATTATACTCACACTTAGATCTTTCTCCTTGAGTGAGGTTTGCAGTCTTTGGCCAGCTAGCCTATACTCTTTCTGCGGTCTTCTTTGCCCTCCCCTATCTTCATGACTTTGCATTTCGCTGGGTTAAATTCAAGGAGCCAGTTTCTGGATTACACGGCCAGCCTGTCCAGGTCTCTTTATAGTCCTATCTGGTCCGCATCTGATTTAATTCTCCTCATTAACTTCACATCATCTGCAAACACGGACACTTTTGAGTCTATCCCTTCCGTCATGTCATTCATATATACCAAGATTAGCACTGGTCCCACGACTAACCCCTGTAGGACCCCGCTCGTCACAGGCGCCCACTGTGATACCTCAACACGTACCATGACTCGCTATTGCCTTCCTGTCAGGTATTCTCTGATCCATTGCAGTGCTCTTCCTGTTATACGTGCCTGATCCTCTAGCTTCTCCACTAATCTCTTGTGAGGAACTGTGTGGAAGGCCTTCCTGCAGTCCAAGAAAATGCAATCAACCCTCCCCTCCCCCTCATGTTTTACTTCAGTTACCTTGTCATAAAACTCCAGGATGTTTGTGACACAGGGTTTGCCTTCCATGAAACCGTGCTGGCTAACGTTTATAATCTTCTTCCGTTCCAGGTACTCCACCACTCTCCTCCTGATTATCTTCTCCATGACTTTACCAACAACCTCCCATTAGGGTGTACCTTGTATGTTTATGCTACTTCCTAGTGGTTCATTTTCAAAAAACACCTTGTCTAATCTCTCTGATTTCTGTTTATAAGTATCAATTACTGTTCATTATTGAGCCTAATCCTTGTTCACACTAAGTAAGAATGGATCATTCACATTACAGTTCCCAGTAACTAGAACTCACACCTGACCTTCCCTACCAAACACAGGTGAATACTTGTGTAGCAGCTTCCTGGAGATTATCCAACTCGTTGTGGTGTTCTGGCACTGTACCTCCACCTCTATTTCTTCACTATGTATAATTTATTTATATTTAGTGTTCTTCCTTTATCGATCACACTGATTTGCACTTTATTCTCTTTCTTGGGGGGACGTATGTGACAGTACTGCCTACACAACACTAGGCTTGCTGCCTCCCTCTCCTGCCACTAATGACACTTTCAAGTTGTCTTATAAAACTGTGGGTCTCACCTCCCTTTCCTGACTTAGAGCATCTTGTAGTTCACTTCAGTGGTTGTTTACTGACCCTAACACAATGATCCCTGCAGTATCCTTCAGTAGGACACAAAATGTTTCTGTGACTCGGCTGCCCCGTGTGTGTGTGTGTGTGTGTGTGTGTGTGTGTGTGTGTGTGTGTGTGTGTGTGTGTGTGTGTGTGTGTGTGTGTGTGTGTGTGTGTGTGTGTGTGTGTGTGTGTGTGTGTGTGTGTGTGTGTGTGTGTGTGTGTGTGTGTGTGTGTGTGTGTGTGTGTGTGTGTGTCATTCTTCATATTTGTTTAGCTTCGTATGCAACTTAATGTCATTAAAAAATCATATCTATTTTAATTTCGGCTGCCAAAATATTTTTCACTGCTGAAAATGAGGAGTGAGCGTATAAATATTGTTTATATAATGTACGCTTGGGTGACTTCTCTTTCTCCCTCACTTGGTCTCCATGTTGTCTCTCTACGTCTCTTTCCAAGTCTCAGCCTGCTCAATGGTTTCTCCTTATTTTGTGTCTCCTCATTCCATCTTATGTTTCGTCTGTCTGATTTCTCTCTCTCTCTCTCTCTCTCTCTCTCTCTCTCTCTCTCTCTCTCTCTCTCTCTGTGTGTGTGTGTGTGTCTCTTTTGCTGCTGTTTGTTTAGACTGTTTGTTTGTGTTTTTTTTTTTATATTTTTGTCTCTGCTACTTTTTGGCAACTGCATTTTGTTTTTTCTCGTTTTTATGTCTACTTGTCTCTTCGTTTCTTGGGTTGTAGTACCTGGTGTTGTGTCATCTGTTTTTCTCTACCGATGTTTTCTCTGTCTTTTCCTATCTCGGATGCCATTCCTAGCCTCTAGGAATGGCACTCGTCCTTCTTCATTTTTTTTTACGATTTCATGTTCAAAGTTTTTTTTATTTTCGAACATATGGCTTATTGAACAACGGGATATTTTTCTTCTTCTTTTTCCTCTCTTTTTGCATTGAAGGTTAATTATTTTTAGGTATTAAGCGTAATTCTGAATAAGAAAGCCGTTATATGCTACAACGTCATCCATGTAATTCAGTGTCCCACAGTAAGCCAAAAACTCTTGGTTAACAGCCACTAGGTGATCAATCATTATGACGTAGGAGCCGTTTGTTTCTAGTGTTTATTAATATTTTATCCAATGTGTCATTTTTCACTCTGGTTTAATATACGTTAGTTTATGAGGGATGACCCTTTTTCCTCATCCTTGTTGAGCCTTCAAAGTTTTGTATGAAAGACTAGAGTCGTCAGCATGGTCTCCAATAGTTTTTCCTCTACGTACACTATGTACTAGGAATGTATCGGATGTGAAAATTTAGATATGGCGGATGCGGATGAGTATTCGGATGTCTTACTTACTTTGCGGATGCGGACGCGGATGCGGATATCTTATTTAGGGAAAATAAGGATTCGGATGCAGATGTAAGAAACTGTGCCGATGTTCCGCGGATGCGGATGCGGATACGGATATCCGATACATCCCTACTATGTACCCTTTTAGCAATGTGGGACCCTAGTCCCTTGGTCTGTTTATCCTTGATAAATGTCTCGTAGGATTAAAAATATTATCGTCTATTATTAGCTTATGTTGTCTTCTCATTGGTGTTAATAGTGCCTTTGTGTTACACAAATTAATTTTACAGGCTAAGAGCTATTATGCTACCTCAAGTCATTTCTAAGCCCATAACAGCTTGCTAACACCCAGGTACCTACTCAGTGCTGGGTGAACAAGGGCAGTATGTCTGAGACAACATGTCCAATGTTTCACCCATGCTGAGGATCGAACGACGAATACTCAGTATGTAAGCTGAGTGCGCTGCCAAACGAGCGACGGGACCTTTATTGCCACCACTATTGTTGTCTTCATCTTCGTGTCTGCCTACAGATTGCGTGTTGCTAAATTATTCTTTGTTCTTTCTGTATATTATTTGATATTCTTTTTTCTGTTTGTTTGGAAATTATATAGTGTATGTTTGTGTGCTGTTTAATGATTTATGTTTACTGTTAGGATTGTTATTATAGCAAAGGATACCAGTCAGGAATAACTCTCGCCGGCTGTGCTGTTCCTCTCATTGGTCACAATCATTTGGCGCTTCTACTGATCTAGGCTCTGGGTTGCTTTCTTATGGTGCCACAATCTGTTCCTTTCCGCAAGTTGGCTTCCAGGAATTCATAGACGAGACGATGTTCAGGCACTCTTTAATATTATTTTTTCTCTGTATTTACTATATGAATTTATTTTGTGATAAGTTCGATAATTTGTATAAAGAAGAATTAAGGTGTTGCCCTGCCTTAATTCAACAGTTTCCATATGAAACAGCACGAGTGGCTACGGTGTAGTAAACTGCCAGATCCAGCCATCACCACCTCCTCCCTGGCCACCTCCTCCTATATTTGTTAGGAGATTAGTTTTCATTCCTGCCAACCATACGAAGCATGTGAGCGGTTGCTATGTCTCCATTAACATAGCATCATATGCATATTTATATCGTGTGGACTGTTTTCTTAACTACATTGAAGAACAAAGCCTCCTAAAAAGAAAAATCATCACTCATTTCAAAGTATCCATAAAACACTGCTTCACATTCACGAACATTGTATTGCACTGTCACAAATAAACAAACTTAATTGTATCAGCACTAGGTCGTGTGAGAACATAGACTGTGTTCTGCTTTTCGGACATAGTCACTGTAGAGCAGTTTGAAACATAGCATGTGGATGCATTTGTTATTCATGAACCAACTACATGCCCAAGTGGAGTACAACCATTACTATGGCTTGGTAATTATAGCCTCTAATTTCATGTGGGAGGTAAAAAGGGCCAATTTCTTTACTGGATGGTCTACTGAGTGGAGCGGTCGGTGCGAAGCTTCGTATATGGGATGAAAGTGGTATAGTGGGGAAGAGTTTACTGGATCGAGTCGATATAGAAACGACCGGGATGGTAAGTGTAGTTTTCTCTCTGGAAGTGTGAGGAGATAGAGCTTTCAGTTAGTGTGCTGGGTTAGGAGAGCTTCATACATAGCTTTGTATGTATTTATGTAGCCTTGTGCGTTTACAACCGCTGACTGTAGAACGTTGCTGTTTATTCATGTCTTTAGTCTTTTTTATACTCTGTGTTTTATTCCACTTCATATTTCCTTCAAGAATCAATTTGTTGAATTCTGAATATTTTTTCAGCTGTTTTCAGTTTTTCAGCCTCTGTTCTCTCGTTTGAGAAAATCCATTGATCGCTCTGATTTTCTTGTCCAAATATTTACCCATATAATAAAGGCATCGTGATACCTTTGTTTATTCTTCCACTGATTCCATAAGTATCCCTTGAATACTTTGCTTTCTTTAGCATGCATCTTATTTATATTTTTTTTTTTTACTTTTTTTAACCTTGTATTATAATGGTTCGTTTCTTCTTAACTTGCCTAGTGTATGTTACTACTTTTCTTGAAATCGCAGAAGTAATTAAAACTTCATTCATTTTACATGTCAGTTCATGGGTCTTAGAGCATTTCAACAAATGTCTTCCCTCTCTATTTCTAATACATTTTCTTTACTTATAGTTCTCGTAGTTTGTACCTACTTTCCACTGAACTCTTGCAGTGTCTTACTGTGTCACACTACATGATGTTTCTCTCACTCATAGCTCTAAGATTTGTTTACTCTCTCACTTTTTCATTTCATTTTATTGTCCAACATTACTCACTGACTTGCTGCATTACCTCCCTCGTTCCCATTGTCCATCTTCCTTATCTCTTCTGTGGCCACACCTATGCAGAAAATTCCTGCCAATATCACGGCTGAGCTAACATTATACGCTGTCACCAGATTCTCATCCGCCAGACGAGCAAAAGATATCCTTTGTTCATCTTTCTGCAACACAAATTAAGTGAGCCTTAAACTGTGCTCCACTCGTGTACCGTTTTCCTCTAGGTGGGTTAAGATTTAAACGATATCACTTCTTTCCCAGGAATTTTGCGCATCCTTGCTTGTCTCTCTGATTTGTTTCACAAACATCTTTGTGTACAGCACTTACTTCCAATTTGTAATGATGGAAAAACAAAGATTTTTCAACCCCAGTCCTTGCATCTGTGTCTCACAATCGTTTTATTTCAAAGATATTTGCTATTAGAAAACTGTCTGTACAATAAGGGCTTCTTCGTTTCTTAAGTGCTGTGGAAAGCCTAGCTTCATTGAGTCAGCTGACTCCTAACCACTAGTGTGTAACACAAAGAAGAAAACGTTGTTTTATCATAGGTAAAAAACAGCTACATTATTATTGGCAATTAGCTCTTTTTCTCAGGGGAGCCTGAACTATGTGTGATGCGCATTGTGATTGTGTACTGTGTGGCTGTGTAGTGTCGCGCACTGCTCCCACTGTGTGGACATATCGTAGATATTAGGGCAGTGGTGATACATGAATCAATACGAAGGTGTTTACAAATCTTTCTTTCATTCACGATTAGCTGAACTATGAGTTAGAAGTTGCTCAAAGTGTGTGTAATGTTTAGCAGGTAACTTAAAAAATACCCAGCATATACCATATGCTGGGTATTTTTCAACTGTGTTGAAGCGAGAAAGGAATCTACTCCCAAAATATAGATTACTATTCATTTTCTTTGGAAAGGGCTAAGCCCGAAAGGATAACACAGCACCTGAGGAATGAAGGAAATATAGATTTATCTTAGAAAGATGAGGATAGTTCTAAATTCTTCTGTCAAGAGCCCTTCGCTGGAATTCCCATCCTCAAGGGGCGTTCTATCATTCACCTGGACACGTGAACCATCTGTGTCAATTTCACTCGTGCTCGGGTAAAGGCTGTGAATAGTTAAGATAAAGTTTGGGGTGAGAGCTATTCTTGGTGACCTCACCTTGGGCAGCTGCTTCAACGCTGCTGCCCGGTACCCTGCTAGACCCAGCACAGCAAAATTCTAGATCTGTTCTGCTCTAGAGATAATATAGGCAATAAATCCCTAAAAATATCATTGTTATGGCAAACACTGTAGGATTACCATCGTCGCTCTTTTGTCTTTATGAATGAGCGGAGTTCAGTGTTTTGTGTTAAGTCGACACCTTCCCTGCACTGGTCTAGCTTGTGATAGGTCGACACCTTCTCTGCACTGGTCTAGCTTGTGATAGGTCGACACCTTCTCTGCACTGGTCTGGCTTGTGATAGGTCGACACCTTCCCTGCACTGGTCTAGCTTGTGATAGGTCGACACCTTCCCTGCACTGGTCTAGCTTGTGATAGGTCGACACCTTCCCTGCACTG
The DNA here is from genome assembly GCF_038502225.1 of Cherax quadricarinatus. Classification (NCBI taxonomy): domain Eukaryota; kingdom Metazoa; phylum Arthropoda; class Malacostraca; order Decapoda; family Parastacidae; genus Cherax; species Cherax quadricarinatus. Next base: position 14,185,118 of record NC_091313.1, read on the forward strand.
GTCTAGCTTGTGATAGGTCGACACCTTCTCTGCACTGGTCTGGCTTGTGATAGGTCGACACCTTCCCTGCACTGGTCTAGCTTGTAATAGGTCGACACCTTCCCTGCACTGGTCTAGCTTGTAATAGGTCGACACCTTCCCTGCACTGGTCTAGCTTGTAATAGGTCGACACCTTCCCTGCACTGGTCTAGCTTGTAATAGGTCGACACCTTCCCTGCACTGGTCAAGCTTGTGTTAGGTCGACGCCTTCTCTGCACTGGTCAAACTTGTGATAGGTCGACACCTTCCCTGCACTGGTCTAGCTTGTGTTAGGTCGACACCTTCTCTGCACTGGTCAAGCTTGTGATAGGTCGACACCTTCCCTGCACTGGTCAAGCTTGTGTTAGGTCGACACCTTCCCTGCACCGGTCTAGCTTGTGATAGGTCGACACCTTCCCTGCACTGGTCTAGCTTGTGTTAGGTCGACACCTTCTCTGCAATGGTCAAGCTTGTAATAGGTTGACACCTTCCCTGCACTGGTTTAGCTTATGATTGGTTGACACCTTCCCTGCACTGGTCAAGCTTGTGATAGGTCGACACCTTCCCTGCACTGGTCAAGCTTGTGATAGGTCGACACCTTCCCTGCACTGGTCTAGCTTATGATTGGTCGACACCTTCCCTGCATTGGTCAAGCTTGTGTTAGGTCGGCACCTTCCCTGCACTGGTCTAGCTTGTGTTAGGTCGACACCTTCTCTGCACTGGTCTAGCTTGTGATAGGTCGACACCTTCCCTGCACTGGTCAAGCTTGTGTTAGGTCGACACCTTCCCTGCACCGGTCTAGCTTATGATAGGTCGACACCTTCCCTGCACTGGTCTAGCTTGTGTTAGGTCGAAATCTTCTCTGCACTGGTCAAGCTTGTAATAGGTCGACACCTTCCCTGCACTGGTCAAGCTTGTGTTAGGTCGACACCTTTCCTGCACTGGTCTAGCTTGTGATAGGTCGACACCTTCCCTGCACTTGTCAAGCTTGTGTTAGGTCGACACCTTCCCTGCACTGGTCAAGCTTGTGTTAGGTCGACACCTTCTCTGCACTGGTCAAACTTGTGATAGGTCGACACCTTCCCTGCACTGGTCAAGCTTGTGTTAGGTCGACACCTTCCCTGCACTGGTCTAGCTTGTGATAGGTCAATACCTTCCCTGCACTGGTTTAGCTTATGATTGGTTGACACCTTCCCTGCACTGGTCAAGCTTGTGATAGGTCGACACCTTCCCTGCACTGGTCAAGCTTGTGATAGGTCGACACCTTCCCTGCACTGGTCTAGCTTATGATTGGTCGACACCTTCCCTGCATTGGTCAAGCTTGTGTTAGGTCGGCACCTTCCCTGCACTGGTCAAGCTTGTGATAGGTCGACACCTTCCCTGCACTGGTCTAGCTTATGATTGGTCGACACCTTCCCTGCATTGGTCAAGCTTGTGTTAGGTCGGCACCTTCCCTGCACTGGTCTAGCTTGTGTTAGGTCGACACCTTCCCTGCACTGGTCTAGCTTGTGTTAGGTCGACACCTTCCCTGCACTGTTCTAGCTTGTGTTAGGTCGACGCCTTCCCTGCACTGTTCTAGCTTGTGTTAGGTCGACACCTTCCCTGCACTAGTCTAGCTTGTGTTAGGTCGACACCTTCCCTGCACTGTTCTAGCTTGTGTTAGGACGACACCTTCCCTGCACTGGTCTAGCTTGTGTTAGGTCGACACCTTCCCTGCACTAGTCTAGCTTGTGTTAGGTCGACACCTTCCCTGCACTGTTCTAGCTTGTGTTAGGACGACACCTTCCCTGCACTGGTCTAGCTTGTGTTAGGTCGACACCTTCCCTGCACTGGTCTAGCTTGTGTTAGGTCGACACCTTCCCTGCACTGTTCTAGCTTGTGTTAGGACGACACCTTCCCTGCACTGGTCTAGCTTGTGTTAGGTCGACACCTTCCCTGCACTGTTCTAGCTTGTGTTAGGACGACACCTTCCCTGCACTCCTCGCGCACGGTGGTCCGCTTCAGACAGTGAACTGACGTCCTGGTTTCAATTTTATTCTCAAAATATCTAAATGAAGAAACAAGAATATTTATAACTATCAAACTGAATCAAACGATAGATTGTGTACATGTTATGAACAGAATATTTATCTTGATATGTATGAGGTGACAGCGGCATTATATGTACACAGCTGCTGTCTAACACTTTTAGTCTAACACTATTTTTTGAGGGTTTTGGTTTAAGAACCTGTCTAGTATACCTGGAGAGGATTTCGGGGATTAGCGCCCCCGCGGCTCGGTCTGAGACCAGGCCTAGTGGTGGATCAGGGTCTGAGCAACCAGGCTGTTCCTGCTGGCAGGACGTAAACTGACGTACGAACCACAGCCCGGCTGGTCAGTGCCTTCTTGAAGACAGCCAGGGGTCTATTGGTAATCCTCTTTATGTACCCTGGAGGTAGTTTAACAGTCCTGGGCCCCAGACATTTTATTTTATTGTGTTGTCTTTCAGTGTACACGTGGCGCCCCTGCTTCTCATTGGGGGAATGTTTCATCTCCTGCTGAGTCTTTTGCTTTCATAAAGAATGATTTTCGTGTGCAAGTTTGGTACTAATCCCTCTAGGATTTTCCAAGTGTATACTATCATGTATCTCTCTCGCCTGCGTTCCAGGGAATACAAATCAAGTGACTTCAACTGTTCCCATTAATTTAGGTGCCTTATCGTACTTACATGTGCCATGAAAGTTCTTTGTACACTCTCCGGGTCAGCAATTTCGCCTGCGTTAAAAGGAGCAGTTAGTGTACAGCAGTATTCCAGCCTAGACAGAACAAACGATTTGAAGGAAATCATCATGGGCTTGGCGTCTCTAGTTATCCATCCTCCCATTATCCTAGCAGATGCGGTAGATACATTGTTGCGGTCTTTGAAGGCGAGATCCTCTGACATTATCACTCCCAGGTCCTTCACATTACTTTTTCACTCTGTTGTATGATTAGAATTTGTTGTATACCTTGATGCAGCTTTAATTAGTTGAAATTTCTCATCATTGAACTTCATATTGTTTTGAGTGGTCCATTTGAAGATTTGGTTGATGTCCGGTTGGAGTCTTGCAGAGTCTTCGATGGAGGACACTGTCATGGCAATTCGGGTGTCATCCGCAAACGAAGACGCGGAGCTATGGCTTACATCTCTGTCTATGTCAGCTATGAGGATGAAGAATAGGATGGGATCGAGTACTGTGCCTTGTGGAACAGAGCTTTTCACCGTAGCTGCATCTGACTTTACTCTGTTTACAATTACTCTGTGTTCTATTTGTCAGGAAGTAATAGATCCATCTACCAACTTTTCCTGTTATTCCTTTATCACGCATTTTGTGCGCTATTTCACCATGGCCACACTTGTCGAAGGCTTTTGCAAAGTCTGTGTGTACTACATCTGTATTTTATCCTCTACAGCATCCAGGACCTTATCATAGTGGTCCAGTAGCTGGGACAGGCAGGAGCGACCTGTTCTAAACCCGTGTTGCCCTGGGCTGTGTAATTGATGGATATCTAGGTGGTTGGCGATCTTGCTTCTTAGAACCCTTTCAAAGATTTTTATGATATGGGATGTTAGTGCTATCGGTCTATATTTCTTTGCAATCGCTTTACTGTCACCTTTGTAGAGTGAGGCTATGTCTGTTGTTTTTAGTGAGTGTGGAATGACCCCTGTGTCCATGCTCCCTCTTCATAGACTGCTGAAGACACGTGACAGGGCTTCTTGCAGTTCTTGATGAACACGTAGTTCCATGAGTCTTTGATTGGGGCAGAGTGCATGGGTATGTCTTATACATATTGCCTTTTCATAGTCTTGTGGTATTAGGATAATATCCAAAATTTTTGAGATGACCAAATTTTGGGTCTGGACAGCGGCTCGCTGAACACCGAGTCGTATTGGGACTTTATTGTTTCACTCATTTCTTGGCTGTCATATATGTATGTCCCATCTCGCCTAAGCAACTAAGCAAGGGCCCAATACTGGATCTTGTTTTTCCCTTAAATTTGGCATAAGGGAAGAAGTATTTTGTGCAGGTAGGCCTGTTCCTCCATTCTTATGTTCTTATGAGAGGTGTATATCTCAGTATTTATATTTAGTTTTCTTGACTGGTGGTTAACTAGTGACTTGCATCTTTAATAACAAATGTGTAGTAACTCTCTAAAATGTAATAAATCAAACAAACAGATAATGATGTGGTTATCTGGAAGGCAAATTTATAAGTAGCTGTTGTGATACTTATATGTTTTGCGTTCAATATCGTGTTTAGAGTATTTTTAATTGACAGATTAGCATCAAAGTCGTCATCTTTAACTGTGAATCATTGTGTACTGTCAACGATGTCAGTGATAGGTTGGTGTAGTTACATTTTGATATACCATAAAGGTCACAATTTCAAAGATAAACAAATGCATTCAAACAAACGCAAATGTTAACAAAAACAAATGAATAATGTATGAGCATGCAAATAAAGGTATATAAAGGTAAACAAAGGAATGCTAACGACGCTGTTGGTGTATGAGAGGCTTGGCGCCGAGCAATGTATTTTATTCTATATATATTAAATTCATATAAAAGATATTGCTTTCTGTTGTTTCACGTTAATATATTCCAAATATTTAGTAACCACTTGAGCGAAGAAAAAAAAATTCGCATATTTGGACTGAAATTGTTTAGCATAATTTAATAAATACTTTTTTTTTCATTAAATACCGAGCGATATTAAATAGCTTTTCTGAATGAAGATTGTCATAGCGTTTTATAATTATTATTACCCGTTTTACTTTACTGTAATCTTACTATGTCAAAAATTAAAAAAAAATCACTATTTCTCATAGATTTTATAAGGTTTACATCGCTGCTGGACGCGATGAATACTCTATGAGAGGTCAGTACTCTATTTTAAAAATTATCATCATTTGTGCACAATTATCTAGAATAGAACTCACCAGCTTCTAACGTAGAGTGAGCACGAATTTCTTAGAGAGAAACTCGAACCAGTTACAAATAAAACCGATGATTAGCTTTGCTTTTATTTGCCCACTGTGAAAGTGGGGATTTTAGATGTGGTTGCAGGTCGATGGGTGTGTCAGGTTAGCGTGAAAGGTCACAACGTTTGGTGGTATATTTAAGCAGTAACTACATATGGTACATTTTAGTCGCCAGATGATGTGTACTCACCTAGTTGTACTAACCTAGTTGAGCTTGCAGGGGTCGAATCATAGCTCCTGGTCCCACATCTCCACTGGTCGCTAATAGGCCACTCTTTCTGCTCCATGAGCTTTATCATACCTCTTCTTAAAGCTATGAATGGATCCTGCCTCAACTTCCTGACAACTATGTGACTGAAGAAATACCTCCAAACGTCCCTGTAATTCATCTGAGTCTTCAACTTCCAACTGTGACCCCTTGTTGCTGTGTCCCATCTCTGGAACATCCTGTCTCTGTCCACCTTGTTAATTCCTCTCAGTATTTTGTATGCCGTTATCGTATCTCCCCTGTCTCTTATGTCCTCCAGTGTCGTCAGGTTGATTTCCCTTACCCTCTTCATGTAGGCATGCCCCTTAGCTCTGAGACTATTCTTGTTGCATTTTCTCTAGTTTACTTACGTGTTTGGCTAGGTGTGGGTTCCAAACTGATGCTGCATTCTCCAATATAGACCTAACGTACACGGTGTACAGGGTCCTGAACGATTCCTTTTAGAGATGACTGAATGCTGTTAGGTTTGCTAGGTTCCCGTATGCTGCAGCAGTTATTTGGTTGATGTGCGCCTCAGGAGATGTGCCCGGTGTTATATTCACCTCAAGATCCTTTTCCTTGAGTGAGGTTTGTAGTCTCTGGCCCCCTAGACTGTACTCCGTCTGCAGTCTTCTTTTCCCTTCCCAATCTTCATGACTTTGCACTTGGTGGGGCTGAATTCCAGGAGCCAATTTCTGGACCAGGCCTTCAGCCTGTCCAGATCCCTTTGTCTGTTAACATCTGTAAACATCTGATTGCACATGTGATAGTCATATGTGGAATTAGATATTTGTTCCTGCACGGTTACTTATTTACATTTACAATAGTTGAGTAATGTTCGTGTCCCGTGTTGTGTTCACTTTGTCATGTAACTTTTCTAGTCTCCTCTGAATGTAAGATGTACCACCCACCTATAACCGGGTCTTACTTCCTCAGTCTACCAGTATCTTGTAAAGAGATTGTCATTTTCTTTAATGAGTTATATCCTTTCACAGCGCTTGTTTCTCAGTTTACAGTTGCTGATATAGTTCGTGGTGTTGAAGGCTTTTAGGAATCACAAACATGCCTACTTTGTTATATCCTTCGAGATATAGGGTCATCATACCTCTTCTGTCTACCAACGATGGTAGCCTTCGTGGTTGGTCCTTCTATTATTTCTATTTTAGTTAAAATATTTTAGGCAAGGACACCACCGTACTGCTTAAATTTGGTTTAATTAACGAATGCTAGGATTTTTTCGGCATTTAACTTATGTATATATGAAAGATATTTTGAAGCTTACTAGAATAACATACGAGTTTCTGATGCATACATGTTAGCTTCTGGTCATATTTATTTAAGAAAACTCCCAAATCCCATTCTCTAACAGTTTAAATGTGAGGCTCGTAGCTCTGTAGTAGCATCAACAACTTTCAACTGATGGAACCGGGATCATTCTTGGGTTCATGGTGATGCTGGGAAAAATCTCTTTACAAATGTTGTTCCAGTAAATAGGTACCCTGGTGTAAGTTAACTCTTGTAAGTCTGATCCTGAGGAAGGGGGAGGGTTGTACATTAAATAAGGCTGGGCTTTGAAATGAGCTAAAGCAAGATAAACTGTAAATTCAACTGTGTAAAAGTCTAAATCGCTAGAAATATGTTCATTAGTTTTTAAAGATGACGTTTCATGTCATCTTTAAATTCCATTATCCATTAATTACTTTACTTCCTCAAATCATCCATATCTTCTTGTAGTAATTTACTATAATATCGGTTTATAATTTTCATAGGATTTCTTGAATCCACTAATATTCATTTTTATGATAAATTATTTACATACTACATAAAAATGGGAATATTCCTCATCCTTGTGAGAGCAACGAAGGTCGAGAATGTCATCATAATCAAGGCAAATTTATCTTTCATCTTACAGCCACTAGAGAGACGGAACAGAACGGGAATGTAACAAGAACTCATTTTCGGCCGAGTTGGTGCTTAGTGAGTTATGCTGAGACCGCCTCAGGTTGTGTATGAGGAAGAAGTGAGCTGACTCTTGTCACAGGAAACCTTTCTGATGTCAGAAGAGAGCCTCTGTTCTCAGCATAAAAGTCTCTCTAACGACATTTCTTCTGTTGACAGAAGAACGCGTCTCTTGACAGAAAATGAATTTCAAGTTTTTTGGAATAAGGTTCTCGGTGTTAAAAAGAGTTCCCTATTCTTAAAACGAAGCTTCTAATGTTAGAAAAGAGCTCCCGGTGCTAGAAAAAATCTCCTGATGTTAGAAAAGATCTCCTAGCATTAGAAGAGAGCCCCTGATATTAGAATAGAGCTTCTAATGTTACCGGTCTTGTTATGTTACAATAAATATCTAATTTAGAGAAAATCTTACTCGAGAACTTGCAAATCTCATATGCAATAAAACTGCGTTACTATCAGATCATTGTTAATAATAATAATAATAATAATAATAATAATAATAATAATAATAATAATAATAATAATAATAATGATAATAATAATTTTATTTCTACAAATACATGTACAAGGTATACAGGCCTAGCTGACATCAATGACATAATACTATATAAAAAGTCCCTTTTTATGCAGGGCATTTCGGGAAAATTAGGCCAGTTTTATCCCAGGATGTGACCCACACCAATCGACTAACACCCAGGTACCCATTTTATACTTATGAGTGAACATGGACTTATGGAAACACGTTCTAATGTTTTCCAGCTTTACCGGGGATTCGAACTCCGGACCTTAGTGTGAGCTGAGTGCTCTAGCGATTGAGCTACGGGATGCCTATTAACGCAAGAGGATAGTCGATACTGCGAAAATTTGTTGGAGGATGATAGCTGCTACAGGATAGTGGTTGGTGGAGGAGGATGGTTGTTAGAGAAGAGTGGTTGATGGAGGATGGTAGTTGTTAGAAGATAGTGATTGATGAAGGATGGTAGTTGTTAGAGGAGAGTGAATGATGAAGGATTGTGGTTGTTAGAGGATAGTGGCTAATGGAGGAAGGATGGTGATTGCTAAAAGATAGTGGTTGATGGAGGACGAGGGTTGTTGGAGGATAGTGGTTAGTGGAGGAAACTGGCTTTTAGAGGATATTAGTAATTGAGTATGGTGGTTGTTAGAGAGTAGCTTGGTTGATGGATGAATGTGGTTGTTAGAGAATAGTGGTTGATGCAAGATGATGGTTTTTAGTGGATAGTTAACGGAGGGTGGTGGCTGCTAGAAGTCATTGGCTGATGGAAAATGGTGGTTGTAAGAAGGTAAGAGTGTATGGAGGATGGTGGTTGTTTGAGGAATGTGGTTGATGTAGGGTGGTGGTTGTTAGAGGAATGTGATTGATATAGGATGGTGGATGTTAGAGAATATTAGTTGATGGCGGATGGTGGATAATGAAGAAGGGTACAAGTTTGAGGGTGATTGATGGAGGGTGCTCGTCTGCTGGAGGGGGTTGGTTGCCGGAGTAGGGTGGTTGTTGGTTGATGAGTCCGGTAATTGTTGTAAGACAGGTTGAGGGATAAAGATGACTGTTGGATGTGGTTGGAAGAAGATGGTGGTTGGAAGAAGATGGTGATTGGAAGAAGATGGTGGTTGTTTAAAGAAGGTGATTGTTGAAGGATAATTGTTGGAGGAAGATGTTTGGTGGTGGATGAATCATGTGAATGTTAGAACAGGGTGGTTGTTGGATGATAGGTAAATATTTGATTAAAGTGACTGTTGGAGGGCGAATACTGGAGTAAGGTGGTTGTTGGAGAGTGATTGCTGGAGACAGGTGGTTGCTGAGGAAGGGCGGATGTTGGGGGTAATTGACAGAGGAAAATGTGTAGTAGTAGATAAATCATGTGACTGTTTGAGCAGGATGGTTGTTGGAGGATAGTGGATGTTGGAGGGTAGTGGATGTTGGAGGGTAGCGGATGTTGGAGGGTAGCGGATGTTGGAGGGTAGTGGATGTTGGAGGGTAGTGGATGTTGGAGGGTAGCGGATGTTGGAGGGTAGTGGATGTTGGAGGGTAGTGGATGTTGGAGGGTAGTGGATGTTGGAGGGTAGTGGATGTTGGAGGGTAGCGGATGTTGGAGGGTAGTGGATGTTGGAGGGTAGTGGATGTTGAAGGATAGTGGATGTTGGAGGATAGTGGATGTTGGAGGATAGTGGATGTTGGAGGATAGTGGATGTTGAAGGATAGTGGATGTTGGAGGATAGTGGATGTTGGAGGGTAGCGGATGTTGGAGGATAGTGGATGTTGAAGGATAGTGGATGTTGGAGGGTAGCGGATGTTGGAGGGTAGTGGATGTTGGAGGGTAGTGGATGTTGAAGGATAGTGGATGTTGGAGGGTAGCGGATGTTGGAGGGTAGTGGATGTTGGAGGGTAGTGGATGTTGGAGGGTAGTGGTTGTTGGAGGGTAGTGGTTGTTGGAAAGTAGTGGTTGACAGTGGATATTACAGAGGGATGTTTTTTTGAGGAGGGATGTTGTTGAAGGGTGTTCGTTTAATGGAGGAGGTTGGTTGATGGTGAAGGTTGGTTGTGGGTTGAGTCCAATTACTGTTGGAAGACAGGTTCTTTTATGAAGGTGTTAGATAATGGTGGTTGTTAGAGGAGAGGGATTATTGGAGTATGGTGGTTCTTAGAGGATAGTAGTTGTTGAAAGAGGGATAATTGTTGGAGGAAAGTGTTTGGCGGTGGATGAATCTTGTGACTGACAGAGCAGGATAGTTGTTGGATGGCGCGTAATTGTTGGAGAAAACTGGTTATTGTAGGGTGAATACTGTAGTAGAGTTGTTATTGGAGTGATTGAAGAAAGATGGTTGTTTGGTGGTAAATGCTGAAGGAGGGTGTCTGTTGAAGGTGGTTGCTGGAGGAGGGTAGTTGATATGGAAGGGTGGGTATTGAGGGAGGACGAGTGTGCGAGGTAAATTGTATGAGGAAGGTGTGATTATTAGGAAGGGTGGTTGCTGGAGGGTGATTCTAGAGCGAAGGTGGTTGTTGGGGAGGGTGGCTGCTGGAGTGTAATTCTAGAGAGAGGATGGTTGCGGGAAGAGGGTGGTTGTTGGGGTGGATATTTGTCGGTGTGGGTAGTTGATGGGGTGGGTGGGTGTGGGAGAGTGGTTGAGGGATGGGTAGTTATTAAAGAAGGATAGTTGTTGAATGAACGTGGTTGTTTAGGGAAGGTAAAGTAGAGAGGTTTTGAGGGTGGTTGTGAGGGGTTGTTGAAGGGTGGATGTTGTGAGTGGTTGTTGAAGAAGGGTGGTTCTTGTGAGTGGTTGTTGAAGAAGCGTGGTTGTTGAGGGAGAGTGGTTGGTGAGGTGGCTGTTGAGGGAAGATACTTGTTAACAGAGAATAGTTGTTGAGAGAGGGTGGTTTTCGAGGGAGGGTAGCTGAGGGAGGATGGTCGTAGGATTAAAGGATGATAGTTGGAGAATGGTAGGTAGGAGGTTTTGAGTTGAGAAGAGAGCTTGGACCTGAGTGATCATTCAGTGGTCCTGACAATAAAAAGAATGCAAACACATACGGTAATAACACTAAATAAAGGTCACAACACAAACACATTCTATCACACTATACCAACATAATCAACAGTTGTTAAAAATCCTATTAAATTCTAAATGTCTAAAGACTTGAAATTTTGTCAAGGTTCTTGAAGGCACCTCGGTAATTATAAAAATCACGATAAAAGTAAGAAAGGCTTAAGTCATGAACAAACAGCTAAACTGTGTTCCGCCATCAGCTACACACCACAATTTACACAAAGGACGGGAAGGAGAAGAGCATCTGCAAACAGGAGGGTATGGGAGAGATGTGTGCGTCCAATACTCAGTCAACAGGGCCATATCAAAGCGACGATTCCTGTTAAACGAGGAGGGCCAAACACCCACATCCTGCCGAACACAATATGGATTACTTCTTGTCTGCAGAGCACACCACTTTCCAATGACATATATATATGTGGTCCATGAAATCACTGTCAAGCAGAAGCCTGCTATTCAGCGAGTTCGTCGAAGTAGCTTTTATCTAGGCTAACCTCTGTTGCATTTTTTAGATTACAGGGTAGAGAGAAGTATACTGAATCAGGGTAAACAGAACACAATGGAATCCAAGTACACCCTGAATCGAAATATAGTTTAGCGAGCTATCTGGATGAGAGCAGCGAGGGTTGCGTAAAGCTCAGCAGTGAACACATAAGACTCATTTAGTAACTCTGCAGAATACGTGTCTTCATTGATGATCACTGCAAGGCCACCACCACCCAAACTTTTTAGCACATTAATAAAGACTTCTTCCTGATGGAGGGCAGTTGTTGGAGGATGTTGCGAGTAAGGGATTTGAAAAAGGTTTATATTATTTCTTGGAGTTATATGAAGAAGCTCCATTAGTAGTTAACCTGCAACTAGATCGCCCCTTACTAGCAACAAGATATTAGAACAGCATTAATCCTAGTTATTCTTTTGAATATGTAGGAAATGATGTAATTTTCACTAGGAAACAAAGTCCAACGGAAAAATATACGGTCTTTAATTATGAAGAGTTTAATTACAACACTCAGTTTATAAATTAAATACAAAGTATTTAATATACCTTAATATTGTAGGTGCAATTGTTTGATTATACGTAATTCTTTAAGTCATGATAATATATTTACATCTACGTTATAAACACAATTTCAGTAGGAATATCACATTGCACACATTTTGACAGATCATAAGAGATTTCAAATAATGTTCCTAAATCTCCAATTAGATCTAAGAGATTGTATGATTATCTCTTCCAAGTCAGGAACAGTGAAATGCAATGACCATCGCTAAAGGCTTTTCTATAGAAAGTCATAGAGTCTAAACGTAGTAATGCACAACCTGAAGATCTATCTCCTATAATAAAGAAAAATAGACAAACGATCAGTGTCTGAAAGATATATATGTACAAAGACTGCACAACTGAATTACACCGAGTAAATTTAGAGTCTCCCGAAACTCTGAGTCTCAAAGAATTACATAAGAACATAAGAAAGAAGGAAAACTGCAGTAGGCCTACTGACCCATGCGAAACAGATCCATGTCACCCTCCGGCTTAGCCCAATGACCCACCTAGTCAGGTTACTTCCACTTAAGGAAGGAGCACGGCATCAGACATAGTAGCACAAGCTTGTCAGGTCCAACTCACACCCACTCATGTATTTATCTAACCCATTTTTAGAACTACAAAACGTTTTAGGCTCCATAACTGTACTTGGGAGTTTGTTCCACCCATCCACAGCTCTATTGCCAAACCAATGCTTTCCTATATCCTTCCTGAATCTGAATTTTTCCAACTTGAAACCATTGCCGCGAGTCCTGTCTTGGCTGGAAATTTTCAGCAAGCTATTTATATCCCCTTTATTTATTCCTGTTTTCCATTTATACACCTCAATCATATACCTCCTAATTCTACGCCTTTCTAGAGAGTGCAGATTCAGTCTATCCTCATAGGAAGATTTCTGATACATGGGATCAACTTTGTCATCCTCCTCTGTACGTTTTCCTGTGTACTCAGGGTTGGACCAGCGAGCATACTGCTTGACTCTGAGTCTGTTAACCTGACATGAGGTTAAATCACGTGACCCAATCCGCTTAAGCTAGAGCTTAAACCAGTTAACAGTATTTGATGTGAGGGTTTCCCACCATCAGGATTGCTCATATCAAAAATTAAATCGATCCTACCAATTTACAATTCTAATAATGCTGTTTTTAGTACCACGGTATTATAATTATTATTGTACTTTAATAATTGTAGTACAATGGTAAATGTAGTGGCAGTACCATGTAATAACATGGTAATTGTAGTGACAGTACCACGTAGTGCCATGGTAACATTATCATGATGACAGTACCATGGTTTATTCTCTATAAGGGTTACAATGTGGGGTTTACAGGATTTGGATAATGTGTGGTTTACATGTTATAAAATACTAATTACAGAGGGGGCCCCTAGGACACCTAGCATGGCTAGGCATTTCGGGCAGACTTAGATTAATTCTTAACATTAAATCCTTACAGATTAAGGTATTAATTAAGGCTAGGTGACTACATTATAATTTGTGAGTTTAGCAATGTGAATGCTTTTGTTTTGGCACAATACAAAGTGTCTATATTGGCGTATCATAGGCAAACTTATGACTAGTTAGGATTCTTTATTTTAAGATTAAGATTAGTATTTCTGTGTTTATTGTCAGTGGGTGAGTGAGTGTAATTGTGAACCACCAGGTGGTTATCATGTAGTTAGTTGTCGGGGTGGATCAGGGAGATAAGATGTTTTCTAACTGTAGTTTTGAAAGTGATGAATGTGTCTGCAGTTCTAGAGTTTTCAGGTAGGGTGTTCCAGATTTTAGGTCCTTTGAAATACATTGAATTTTTGTAAAGGTTTAGTCGGACACGGGGAATGTCATAGAGATGTTTGTGTCTGGTGTTATACCTGTGGATCCTGTCACAACTATCAAGAAAGCTTTTTAGGTCAAGGTTAATATTGGAATTTAAGGTCCTGTAGATATAGATTGCACAGTAGTAAGTGTGGATGTTCTGAACAGGGAGTAAGTTTAGATCTATGAAGAGTGGGGGGGAAGTGTGTTGCCAGGGATGGGATTTAGTGATTATTCTTACTGCGGCATTTTGTTGGGTTATTATTGGCTTTAGGTGTGTTGCTGCAGTTGAACCCCAAGCACAGATAGCATAGGTGAGGTATGGATATATAAGTGAATGGTATAGTGTGAGAAGGGCTGTTTGTGGCACGTAGTATCGTATCTTGGAGAGAATCCCCACCGTTTTGGATACTTTTTTTGTTATGTGCTGGATATGGGTGATGAAATCTAGGTTGTTGTCGAGGTATAGGCCAAGGAATTTGCCCTCATTATGTCTGGCAATTAGAGTGCTGTCGATCTTAATGTTAAGTTGCGCAACACCTGCTCTGCTACCAAACATAATATAGTAGGTTTTGTCAGTGTTAAGTGTAAGTTTATTGGCTGTCAGCCAAGTCGATATTTTGAGCAGCTCCTCGTTAACAATGGTGTAGAGGGTGGCAAGATTAGGGTGGGAGATGACATAAGTCATGTCGTCAGCAAAGAGAATGGGTTTCAGGTGTTGGGATATGTTTGGAAGATCATTGATGTAAATGAGGAAGAGCAGGGGTCCAAGGACACTTCTCTGCGGAACTCCAGTATCAAGTGGCCGTATTGATGAGGCTGTGTCTTTAATGATGACATACTGATACCCATTAGAATGGTAAGATTTGAAATATGCAAGCGCATGGTCTCTTATACCATAGTGGTCAAGTTTGTGGAGTAGGATGCTGTGGTCAACTGTGTCAAAGGCTTTTCTTAGGTCAATAAAAATTCCTAGCGGATATTCCTTATTTTCCAATGCTGTGTAAAGCAGGTCTAGCATATTTATAATTGCATCATTAGTGCTTTTATTTTTCCTGAATCCAAAATGGCAGGGGTTGAGTACGTTTTGTGACGTTATAAATGAATATAGTCTCCTATGCACGAGTTTCTCGAAGATTTTGGATAGCCATGGTAAGTTTGATATTGGCCTATAGTTGTTTACATCTGTAGGGTCACCACCTTTATGTATTGGTGTAACTCTTGCTGTCTTGAGAAGTGTCGGGAAAGTGCTAGTTTCTAGTGACTTGTTAAAAAGTAATGTAATAGCATGCGAAAGGACATGGGCCGCTCGCTTGTACAATAATGGTGGGACGTGAGACAGATTCCCTGAGTTATTTTTAAGTGACTTTATGATCGCAGTGACTTCCGTGAGCTCAGTTGGTACAAGATAAAAGGAATTTGGGAAATTCCCATCTAGGTAGTCCCCGGCACGGGCATTGGTACGTGGGATTTTACTGGCGAGATTAGATGCTATGTTTGAGAAGAAGTCGTTTATCTTGTTAGCTGTATCAGTGGGATGCAGTAGTGTTTTATGAGGTTTAGTTAGGAAAATATTCCTGTTTTTTTTTTTTTTAGTTTGTGGGTCCCCAGAATCTGGGAAAGTGTTTTCCAGGTCTTTTTTATATCTCCTCTTGCGCCAGTGAATCTGCTGGAGTAGTACAGTTGTTTGGCTCTCTTTATTACTTTGGTGAGAACTGATGAATAGTGTTTAAGAATATCTTTGTGTATTAAGCCCTGTCTATATTGCTTTTCATATTGGTGTTTCTTATCAATGGATTTCAGAATGCTGCTGGTTAGCCATGGGCAACCGAGCCGTTTATTCATGATCTGTTTCGTTTTTATAGGACAATGTTTGTTGTATAGTCTAAGTATTTAGTTAAGAAAAATGTCTGTCCTTTCGTCAGTACCATTGGCATTGGAGAATTCTGTTGGCCAGTCAACAGTGTCTAGGTCTGCTGTGAAATTTCTTATTGAGGCCTCGTCATGGAGTCTAAATGAAACTTTGTTGTATTCGAGTGGTGACAGTACCATGTAGTACCATGGTAACTGTAGTGACAGATAATAATATAAAGCCGAACATTTTCATTTTAGCTACTAATGAAGATCTTCGTTATATAATATGTAGTGAGAATCAATTTCTCTGAGAGTGTCTAAATATTACACTGTGACCTGTCTCCTTTGCACAACAGAGGATGAGTGTTCAAGGAGGGTTTTTGTTGGTTTTGATTATCGCTAGGTGATTATTAGAGGGTGACTGTTGGAGAGTGATTATTGGAGCACTGTTAAAGGATGAATGGTGGTGAGTGGTTGCTGCATGTTGGTTGAGTGGAAAGTTGGCTGCTGGTAGAGGTTGTGTTAACAATCCTGTCATTCCAATCATATTATATCTATTTAAATGCACTTTTATTTCTCATGTGCCTCAATACTTCCCTCGGTTAACCTGAGGCTAGAATGCGAGATAGGCATTTTAGCAGACCCATACTCATCTCGTTTAATAAACTAATAAATCAGTTATTGTTTATCACTACTGTTTCTAGGTGCATTATCTATAAACCCAGCTACCAAGGACAAGAAAAGGCTGAGAAAAATGATAACTTGGTGATCGTGAACTATGTAGAGAATTCGTAGTGGGATCAACACTCTTGTGACACTATGACAAGTGAATGATCATGTTTGGACAATTGTTTGCTACCATTGTCAACTTTACAGCATCTGTGTTATTATGGACACTTCTTAAAGCTTCCTTGTCATTTCAGTGACCAAATTAACCATGCACCACTGTGAAAATTTGTGAAAATAATACTTGGCTTACTGTGTCTGTTGTGAGCAGCCAACTCGTGTTCATCCTAGCAGTGTATTATGTCTATGGCTACAGCACAGTGACTTCTCACTCACCATCAAGAAAAGACAATAAATTATTTGAAAATATTTTTCTAGAGGTGAAATGTGCCTAGCAGTTGCCATAGTGAGTCACGACTTCCCCTCGGTGTCAATATTTATCATGAGTCGATTTTGTCAACAACACTAGAACCAAAACACATCAGGAATCTGTACTACTTATCGTCTGCCTGAGTTGTGCCTCCTTGAAAGAAATCATTGTGTTCTAAGGATCATCTTCAAATTTTCGAGAGTTCCCTAATTATTATAATTATAATCATGGGGAACGCTAAACCCATAGGACTATACAGCCAACAGTTTCCTAAAGAGCTGATGTTTACAAAGATTTTTCCTGGAAAGGTAGGATTTGTAGAAGATTGTGTCAACGTTAACAATTTTCAACAATAATCTCAGATTTTCCTAATAAACTTTTGCTTACAACATTATTGAACTGAAACAGTATTTTGTTGTGTAAACTAATTAAGTAGTTTCATGAGTGCTAGTGGTTATGAAGGAAAAATTTAAGTGAATAGATTTGAAGTCAGTCTCATTTGTAACACGTGTTAAGTCACAGACGTAGTGTCAGTCTACTTATTTGCTAATTCCAATTTGCATTTAGTAGCTATGTTTCAAATGTATTTCTTTTGATTTCCCTAATGTTTAATTACTCGTTTCAAAGAGTAAAATAATATTTATTTATTTAGCATTAAAATAAAATGTGCATATCTTTCTTTATGAATTTTACTAATTTGTACTATGACGTTTCATAATTAATTGTATAGTCATACTTAGGTGATGAAGTAGATATATGTGAATTTGATGAGATGGGTTTCAATGATGATTAAAATTCTGATGATGATGAAGAAGCTTGTTACATGTTCATCGTAGTGCATCACTGGTCCTCTTACTACTGCATATTGTATAATAACCATGTATGTGTGTGTTGCTACACTCAGGTACCCAAGAGAATATCATTCCTTCAAACCTTTTCCAAGAAGACATTACAAAGTTAACTAAACCAGCCTTTGTAAATACAGTGAGTAATGTATCTGGTAATAATAATAATAATAATAATAACAACAACAACAACAACAACAACAACAACAACAACAACAACAACAACAACAACAACAACAACAACAACAGCAACAGCAACAACAACAACAACAACAACAACAACAACAACAACAACAATAATAATACTAATAATTATTATTATTATTATTATTATTATTATTATTATCATAATCAAGGAGGATGGGCTAAACCCGTAGGATTATACAGCGCCTGTGGGAATAAGTAAGTAAGTAGGTTTATTCATGTATACACAAATACAGTTACATAGATTATCATACATAGAAGCATATGTGTAGAGAACCTAGGATAACCCCAAAAAAGTCAGACAGAGTGACTTATTTCCATTGGGGTCCTTTTACCTTATTATTATAATATAAAGGTTATAATATTTTCTTATTACTCTATATTGAAGATAACATCTTATTATCATACTAAAAAGACTATCTACTACACGAGGGTCATTAAGACTATCTACAATACGAGGGTCATTACTAGGAATAAGGTAAAATTTACACGTATGTTAGCTAAAAAATAGAAAATCATTCCCCTCCCTTTCTGTAGCTACATTCATCAGACACCTTTTGGCACTCTTCTTGAACTGGTTCATGCTATGACTGGCTTTGACATGTGCAGGTAGTCTGTTCCATTCCTAGGTGTTTGAAGCCTGGCCAATGACTGTGGATACTACAAAGTTGTGCTCCCTTCCCCTAGTACTATGATTGCTTTGGTTCCCAACCTTGACAAAATTGACAGCAACATATTCTGGACACTGTTTGTGAGCAATTTTATAAACAAGATTTAGCTTCAGTTGCTTTACTCTGTCTTCAACATTCAGCATATCCAACTGCTGTAATTCATTCTGGCCTACATGTTCTCTTGGTCCCAGCCCCAGGATGAATCCTACGATTTTGTTCTGGGTGATTTGCAGTCTATCTTTCAGTTTTTTTGTCAAGGCAGAGTACCATGAAGAGCAAGCGTAATCCATATGGCATTGTATAAGGGCTAGACATAGGGTCCTGCGAGCCTCAGTAGGTAGACACTGTGCTTGTCTATACAGGAACTTCAGTCTGGCATTCGCTTTCTTTACTACACTGTTCCCTATCAATTCTCCTGACATGCATGGGTCAAAGGGGATTCCCAAATATTTTACTGATGAAACCAAAGTGATGGGCTCCCCATTACACTGGACATTAAAATTATTTACCCTTCTAAGTTTATGTTTCGTGCCAAAGAGAATGGCTTCAGTTTTCCCGAGGTGTAATGATAGTTTGTTGTCTACTAACCATTTGCTGCAGGACTCCGGTTCCAGTGTTAAAACATTAGCTATATCTTGTGGGTCTTTACCTGACACTAACAGGGCACTGTCATCTGCATACAGTAGGAGTTTGCACTTGACACTGATAGGCATGTCATTGACATAACATAAGAATAATAAGGGGCCCAGAATACTACCCTGGGGAACTCCACATGCTATCGGCAGGGGTTCTGATTCCGTTTTGTTGATTTTGACAATTTGTCTCCTGTTGCTAAGGTAGGACTTAAACCAGTCTACAGAACCTATACCGATAGCTTGGAGGGGAATGTGGAAGGTATTTAGGCTAAATTCAGGGAACTGGAGCACAGATCCAATTCCCTAGATCAAGAGCACCTCACAAACGTCAAGGAACCTTCTTTGAGGGGTGGTAATAATAATAAATAATTTACTATCTTATTGCTGACAGCATCAAATTTACACTCCAGCTTGAGGCCAGGTTTCTTTGTTGGCCGCCTGGTTGATCAGGCTCAAACACTTATCACAGCCATGCTGATTAGAAATTTACAATAATTTTTATTTCTGCTGGTAACAGGTGAAGTCATGGACCACGGATATTGACACAATTTTTCTCTAATCGCACTCACGGCTTTAGAAAGTTGTTATAGCAGTGCATAGATCAGGTTTTCCTAGATTTTTCCAGATCCATTAAGAAGAATCTAAGCGATCTGAGGAGTTCCGAGTAGTCGAGATACTTTATTGATTCTATGTTGACATTATACGACGCCTTCACCTTTTGCAGCTCCGCTCTCTCTCGTGCTTTGAAAGGCGCTGTGAGCACGTAATAACATTCGAGCTATGAGAGCTCAGTTATTATTATAATCATGGTGGAGCGCATAACCCGAAGGATTATATGGAACCTGTGGGGGTGGGGATGGAAGGAATTCAGACTTAATTCAGGGAACCGGAGCACGGATTCAATTCTCTAGATAAAGAGCCCCTCACCAGCGTCATTATTTTCGTAATATTTAAAAAAAAATGACTCGCAGCTACCACTAATGTTTGTGTCTATGTCTGTTATGAACCAGTTGAGGTTCTCGGTGCAGTCGGGTAATGAAATTTTTGATTGGCTTTGAAAGAACTTTTTATTTTCTTCTTTATTTCCATTCTATGTTTTGCTTGTTACAAATCTGAATACCCTGTCATTAGTATTTATCTCATTTTATTGTATTTTGTTCCATATTCTTAGCTGTCAAATGCGTTAACAAAGTCCATGTAGACTACATAAGCGCAATGGTTTTCTTCCAAAGCAATGGTGATTATTTTGTAAATTCATGATGACTTGGCTTGTATGTCATGATTTTCTATAAAAAAAAATGTAGATTAGAATCGCAGCACCGTTTTCCAGACTTTTATGACGCATTAAGTTATTATTCCTGACCTTTAAACATCTGACATCACTCTGTTGCCTCCTAGATGAAGCTGGTCTCTCTCTGCTTTTTAAGTCATCTGGAATACCACATTATTCTTTAAGTTTCTCCGAAGCATAGTTAATCCTCTTGTTCATGGTAATCTGAATATCTTAATAAATACAGAATTTTATAAAACATCCGCAGGTGAAAAACCCATACCACGGGCGGGGATAGAACCCGCGATCAGAGAGTCTCAAAACTCCAGACCGTAGCGATAGCCACTGGACCAGCTAGCCACAATAAGATTCGTCCAACTAGGTATATTTATACACCATAGGAAGGTTAGCATAGGCACCCTTTGCATTTTTGGCCACAGTGGTGCCTATGCTAACCTTCCTATGGTGTAGAAATATACCTAGTTGGACGAATCTTATTGTGGCTAGCTGGTCCAGTGGCTAACGCGACGGTCTGGAGTTTTGAGACTCTCTGATCGCGGGTTCTATCCCCACCCGTGGTATGGTTTGTTTGCAATCGTGTCATTACGATTTCGTGAGTCATCCGCAGGTGCTGCGTGCATGGACATCACGGGTTTATATAGAAGTCTGAAGGATTTGTAGCAATGTAGTATACATAGTCTGCTGGAGTTTGGGAGGTTGAAAAGTGCAAAGACTATAATATCTGGTGTAGTATTTTCTGGATTTTCAAGGCAGTTATTATTCTTTCGTATCTTTTTAATGAATTTCTTCACCGAACCTGATAGTGATTTGTATACATAAATAATTGCCAGGTTTCTCAGTCTCCACGTTTAATTAAAAATCATCCATTATGTAATTTAATAATTTTAACATATATTGCATAAGCTATTGGTAATTTGCCTAAGTCATTTTACTCCGGAGAGACATATTTATCAGTACATTTATCGCGTGTCCATATTTATCTGACTTATCAAGTGGTATTCTCCATTGCTGAACCACTTGTTATTACCTTCATCACTATAGTAGTATGGACGTCCTGCCATAGTTGTATGGACGCCCTGCCATTATTATTATTATAATCAAGGGGAAGCGCTAAACCCGTAGGATTATACAGTGCCTGGGGGAATATGGAAGGCATTCAGGATTAATTCGGGGAACTGGAGCACAGATCAAATTCCCTAAATCAAGAGCCCCTCACCAACATCAAGGAACCTTCCCTGAGGGGACGCCCTGCCATACATTTATGGAATCCCTGCCTGCATATTATTGCTGTTTAAACAACTTTTGTGGTAAGCGTTGCTGTCTGATGCCGTGTATATACAGCTTACTACCTATAACACCATATTCATATACGTATACATGTATTTATTTGCCTATAACAGTATGTTCCACTGTCTTCTTGCCGAGGATGTTTACTTACTGTTTGGTTGAACATGCAAGAAGAACTGGCAATTTAAACTGTGTTGGTAAGGTAGTAGTAATAACATTGATGGTTGTAGAAGTGCATGTGGAAGGGGTGGTGGTAGGTGATGTGGTGATGGTGGTGATGGTGGTGGGGGTGGCGGAGTGTGTTGATAATGGTTGTGGAGTGTGGTGGTGGAAGTGGGGGAGGAGAGCTGTAATGGTGGTGCTGGTGGTTTAGTTTGGTGGTGAGGAGGATATATTGGAGTAAGAAATACACACGTTGGATGTCTGGAGGCGTATAATTATGAGAGAGTCTTGAGGAGAAGCCTAGAAAATTGCCATCTTGTCTATAACTAGCCTTGAACTGCCCGTGAGGCCTGCAGCCTGCAACCTGCAGCCTGCTGTCCACACGTGATGGGTTTTGTGACGCCATAGCTAGCCAGGGAGCCTCTCTATAACGTAGCTGGGATTATCTAAGTATACTACACAAGTACACAGTAACACTACTGGCATTATTATTATTACAATCAAGGGGGAAGCGCTAAACCCGGAGGATTATACAGCGCCTGGGGGGGATGTGGAAGGCATTCAGGCTTAATTTGGGGAACTGGAGCACAGATCCAATTCCCTAAATCAAGAGCCCCTCACCAACATCAAGGAACCTTCCTTGAGGGGAACACTACTGGCAGAGTGTGGTGGTGGTTGGTGATGGTGGAGTGTGGTGGTGGGGTGGGTGGTGGTGGTGGAGGAGTGTAGTGGTGGGGTGGGTGGTGGTGGTGGAGGAGTGTGGTGGTGGAGTGTGGTGGTGCTAGTGGTGGTGGAGTGTGGTGGTGGCGTATGGTTGTGATGGTGAAATGTGGTGATGGTGGCAGTGGAGGAGTGTGGTGGTGTGGTGCTAGTGGTGGAGTGTGGTGGTGGTGGTGGTAGTGGTAGTAGTGTAGCTGGGTATGCCTGCCCCATGCCTACCACTAAGGAGCTGTGCTCGTAGACCTGTGCTGCCATCTCACGGGCTTAGGCCTAGCATGAGTCCGTGAGATGCTGTCTTGCTTTCACCAGCCCTGGAGACAACCTAGAGACAACAGGTCCCTCCTCTCTCTCCCTTGCAGGCTGGGGACCCTGGCTGGCCCCCAGGGTAAGCCTATAAACACACTGCATGTATTCAAGAACCCGAGAAAGTAACACGTCGCCTCCGAAGCCTATCATTCACTGCTACTTGACCTATACTCATATTGATATAGTAGTGGTTGCGGTGGTGTTGGAAGTGGTGGTGGCGGTATTGGTAACGGAAAGTGGAGTGGTATTGGTTGTGGAGTGTGGTGGTGGTGGAGTGTGGTCGTTGTGGTGGTGGTGGAGTGAGTTGGTGGTAGTGGTGGAGTGTGGTGGTGCTCGCAGTGGAGTGTGGTGGCAGTGTAGTGTCGCGGTGGTGGTGGTGGCGGTAGTGGAGTGTGATGGTAGGAGAGTGAGGTGATGATGATGGAGTGTGGTTGTGGTTTTGGAAGAGGTGCTGGGGGGGAGTGAGGTGGTGGTGGTAGTGGAGAAAGGTGGTGGTGATAGTGGAGTGTGGTGGTGGTGATGGAGTGTGGTGATTGTGGTGGTGGTTGTTGTTGTGGAGGTGGTAGCGGTGGTAATGATGGAGTGCGGTGGTGGTGGTTTTGGTGAAGTGAAGTGGCGGTGGAATGAGGTAGTAGTGCTAGGGGAGAGCAGTGGTGGTGGTGCAGTGTGGTGGAGTGTGGTGGTGCAATGTGGTGATGGTGAAATGTGGTGGTGGTGGTGGTGGAATGTGGTGATGGTGAAATGTGGTGGTGGTGGTGGAATGTGGTGGAGTGTGGTGGTGGTGGAAACAAGCCAATTAAGGACTTCCTCTGCGTGAGAGAATACACACACACACACACACACACACACACACACACACACACACACACACACACACACACACACACAGACACACACACACACACACACACACACACACACACACACACACACACACACACACACACACACACACACACACACACACGTACACGTCAAGAAATTAGAGAAAGTGCAAACGTTTGCAACAAGGTTAGTTCCGCAGCTCAGGGGAATGTCCTACGAAGAAAGGTTGAGGGAAATCGGCCTAACGACACTGGAGGGCAGGAGGGTCAGGGGAGACATGATAATAACATAAAAAATACTGCGTGGAATAGATAAGGTGAGCAGAGACAGGATGTTCCAGAGAGGGAACCCAGAAACGAGGGGTTACAAATGGAAGAAGAAGACTCAGACGAGTCACAGGGACGTTAGGAAGTATTTATTCAGTCAAAGAGTTGTCAGGAAGTGGAATAGTCTAGCTAGTGATATAGTGGAGGCAGGAACCATACATAGAGGGTAATTGATGACTTGTCTAGGAATTTAAACTTATAGATTTTAGAGGTATGGGTGTTTGTGGGAAACAATCAGGCTGCAGCATTAGAGTTAAAAACAGCAGTTATTACCAGGATACCTCAGGGATATGTTTAAAAGACAATATTCAAAATAAAGTTGCTAGTAATGGCAAATCAACTGATCAACAAACAAAGAGAGATAGTAGAGGGCAACGAGTGACTAGCTCCCTCAAGGTTTACTATACAAATAGTAGGAGTCTAAGAAATAAGATAGATGAGCTAAGATTACTTGCAAGTGTAAGTAATATAGATATTATTGTTATAACAGAGACCTGGTTCAACCTGAAAGATAGAGAAATGCCTTCTGAATGCAACATACAGGGTTATAAACTATTCCACACTGATAGGGTCAACAGGAAGGGTGGTGGAGTGGCGATGTAAGTCAGAGAAAATTTAAATTGTTGTCTTAGACATGATATAAGATTAGAAGCATCGAAAACAGAAACTGTTTGGCTACAGTTTCTCGAGGGACGTGACAAATTAATTTTGGGTGTGATTTATAGGACCCAAAACCTTGATAGGGAGTGGAGTAAGCTGTTATGGATGAAATTCATAAGGCATCTAGATATGGGAGATTTTAACTTTAGACAAATTGATTGGAACAATATGACAGGAAATCTTGAGTCTAATAACTTTCTTGATACGGTTCAGGATTGCTTTTTAGAACAGGTTGTGAGAGAACCAACTAGAGGAAACAATCTGCTTGACTTGGTTCTTGCCAACAAAGATTCAGTAATTAATAATCTTGAGGTTAATGATGAGCTTGGGGAAAGTGATCACAAATCACTTAGTTTCAATATGTCATGGAATTACCCAGATAACTGCAATCAAATCTCTGTCCCAGATTTTCGCTTGGCCGAAAATTACCTGGGTGGGCTAAATTGGGATGCTTTGACTATGGGTCAGGTTGGTGATCCTGGTTGCCAATATGACTTTTTCAGAGCATAGTTCTAACTGCCCAGACAACTTTTGTTCCGAGTAGGGAAATTAGATCTAGCAAAAATGGTCCCAAATGGATGAACAATATATTAAAACATCTCACTGGTCAAAAGAGAGGCATATATAGGCCTATGAAAAGAGGGGATGTGCAGTTAAGAAATCAATATGTTCAATTAAAGAGAGAAATAAAGAAAGGAATAAGAAAAGAAAAAAGGGATTATGAGGCTAAAGTCGCAAAGGATTCCAAGACTAACTCAAAAGGGTTCTTTCAAGTATTCAGATGTAAGATTAGGGAAAAGATTGGCCCACTTAAGAGTAACTCTGGACAGATGACTCACAGTGATAAGGATATATGTGAAATTCTCAATACCTACTTCCTCTCAGTTTTCACCCAGGAAAATGCTAGCGATATTCCTGAAATAATAGATTATGTAGAACAGGACGAAAATAAACTATGCACGATTGCGGTAACTAGTGACATGGTTCTCCGACAAATAGAGAAACTAAAACCTAACAAATCCCCAGGCCCTGATGAACTGTTTTCAAGGGTGTTAAACTAATTTAAAGAGGAACTTAGCATACCTTTGGCAAATCTTTTTAACATATCACTTCAAACTGGCATAGTGCCTGATAAGTGGAAAATGGCAAATGTAATATCTATTTACAAGGCAGGTGACATGTCCTTAGCTTCGAACTATAGACCAATAAGCCTTACCTCCATAGTGGGAAAATTTATGGAATCAATAATTGCCGAAGCAATTCGTAGCCATCTTGATAGGCACAGATTGATTAATGAATCTCAACACGGTTTTACAAAGAGCGTTCCTGTCTTACGAATTTACTAACTTTTTAAACTAAGGTGTTTGAGGAGGTAGATCTTGGTAATGAATATGATATTGTGTATATGGACTTCAGTAAGGCTTTCGATAGAGTTCCACACAAGAGGCTATTGAGGAAGCTTAAGGCACACGTAATAGGAGGAGAAACTTTTTCCTGGGTAGAGGCATGGCTGACAAATAGGCAGCAGAGAGTTTGCATAAATGGGGAGAAATCAGAATGGGGCACGTCACAAGCGGTGTTCCTCAGGGGTCAGTGCTGGGTCCCTTGTTGTTCACAATTTACATAAACAACATAGATGAGGGAATAAATAGCGACATAAGCAAATTTGCCGATGACACCAAAATAGGCCGTCCAATTCATTCTAATGAGGACACTAGAGCACTCCAGGATGATTTGAATAGACATGCAACGGTCGGAGAAGTGGCAGATGCTGTTTAATATTGACAAATGCAAAGTTCTAAATGTTGAACAGGTAAATAACCATGCCACATATAAACTAAATAATACAGATCTTAATACAACTGATTGGGAAAAGAATTTAGGAGTTCTGGTTAGCAGTAATCTAAAACAAAGACAACAGTGCATTAGTGTTCGAATTAAAGGTGTCAGAATTCTTGGCTTCATATCTAGAAGTACAAATAATAGAAGTCCTCAGGTTGTTCTTCAACTCTATATATCGTTGGATGGCCTCATTTAGACTATGCTGCTCAGTTCTGGTCACCGTATTACAGAATGGATATAAATGCTCTGGAAAACGTAAAGAGGAGGATGACAAAGATGATCTCATGTATCAGAAATCTTCCCTATGAGGGTAGACTGAGGGCCCTGAATCTGCACTCTCTCGAAAGGCATAGATCGAGGTGTATAAATGGAAAACAGGAATAAATAAAGGGGATGTAAATAACGTGCTGAAAATTTCCAACCAAGACAGGACTCGCGGCAATGGTTTCAAGTTGGAAAATTCAGATTCAGGAAGGATATAGAAAAGCGCTGGTTTGGTAATAGAGTTGTGAATGAGTGGAACAAACTCCTGAGTAGAGTTATTGAGGCTAAAACGTTATGGGGTTTTAGAAATAGGTTAGATAAATACATGAGTGGGTGTGGGTGGGTGTGAGTTAGGCCTGACTTGCTTGTGCTGCTGGGTCTGGTGCTGTGCTTCTTCCTTGAGTGGATGCGACCAGACTGGGTGAGTCATTGGGCTAATCCGGGGAGGGAGTCATTGGGCTAATCCGGGGAGGGAATCATTGGGCTAATCCGGGGAGGGAGTCATTGGGCTAATCCGGGGGGAGGGGGGGCGACATGGATCTGCTCTGCATGGGTCAGTAGGCCTGTTGCAGTGTTCCTTCTTTCTTATGTTCTTATGTTCTTATAGCTTTAAGACGAGGTATGATAAAGCTCAGGGAGCAGAGAGAGAGAGAGGACCTAGTAGCGATCAGTGAAGAGGCGGGACCAGGAGCTGATTCTCGACCCCTGCAACCACAATTAGATGAGTAAAATTAGGTGAGTGCACACACACACACACACATGCACACTAGCACACATACACACACACACACACACACACACACACACACACACACACACACACACACACACACACACAAACACAAAACCAAGCAGGGCCGAGGAATGAATGATTGGAGGTGTTGGGAGCAGGGATAGCAGTAAAGTAGGGGGGAGTTGGAGAGGGGGATATGCCCCATGCAGATCCACGACCATGCTACCAAGGTATACAGGAAAAGGTCCATGTCTTTTCCAGGCATAGACCAATGACCCACCTAGTCAGGTCACACTCCACTTAAGGAAGGAACACAGCACCAGACCCAGCAGCACAAGCTAGTCAGGCCCAACTCACACCCACCCACACCCACTCATGTATTTATCTAACCTATTTTTAAAATTACACAACGTTTTCGCTTCTATGACGGTACTCGGGAGTTTGTTCTACTCATCCACAACTCTATTACCAAACCAGTGCTTTCCTATATCCTTCCTGAATCTGAATTTTTCCAGCTTGAAACCATTACTGCGAGTTCTGTCTATGTCAAATATTTTCAGCATGCTATTTATATCTCTTTTATTTATTCCTGTTTTCCATTTAAACACCTCGATCATATCCCCCACCCTTTCCCCCGATTATACGCCTTTCTAGAGAGTGCAGATTCAGGGCCCTCAGTCTATCCTCATAGGGAAGATTTCTGATATATGGGATCAATTTTATCATCCTCCTCTGTACGTTTTCCAGAGCATTTATATCCATTCTATAAAACGGTGACCAGAATTGTGCAGCATAATCTAAATGAGGCCTAACCAATGGTATATAGAGTTGAAGAACAACCTGAGGACTTCTATTATTTATACTTCTTGATATGAAGCCAAGAATTCTGTTAGTTTTATTATGAACACTAATGTACCGTTGTCACAGTTTGAAATTACTGCTAACCAGAACTCCTAAATCCTTTTCGCAATCAGTAGTATTAAGATCTACATTATTTAGTTGATATGTGACATGGCTATTTTCCTGCCCAACATTTAGAACTTTGCATTTGTCTATATTAAACTGAATCTGCCACTTCTCCGACCATTGCATCAGTCTATTCAAATCATCCTGGAGTGCTCTAATGTCCTCATTAGAATAAATTGGACTGCCTATTTTGAAGTCATCAGCAAATTTGCATATGTCGCTATTTATTCCCTCATCTATGTTGTTTATGTAAATTGTGAACAACAAGGGACCCAACACTGACCCCTGCAGAGCACAATGTGTAACGTGCACCCGTTCTTATTTCTCCCAATTTATGGAAACTCTCTGCTGCCTTTTTGTCAACCATGCCTCTTCCCAGGAAAAAAATTCTCCTCCTATTCCATGTGCCTTAAGTTTCCTCAATAGCCTCTGGTGTGGAACTCTACTGAAAGCCTTACTGAAGTCCGTATACACAATGTCATATTCATTACCATGATCTACCTCCTCAGACACGTTAGTGAGACAAGTTAATAAATTCGTAGGACATGAACGCCCCTTTGTAAAACCGTGTTGAGATTCATTAATCAATTTATGCCTTTCAATATGGCTTCAAATTGTTTCGGCAATTATTGATTCCATAAATTTTCCCACTATGGAGGTAAGGCTTATTGGTCTATAGTTTGAAGCTAAGACCCCATCACCTGTCTTGAAAATAATTATTACACTTGCCATTTTCCACTTATCAGGCACTATGCCATTTTGTAGTGATTTGTTAAAAAGATCAGCCGAAGGTTTGCTAAGTTCCTCTGTACATTCCTGTAAAACTCTTGCAAACAATTCATCAGGGCCTGGGGATTTGTTGGGTTTTAATTTCTATGTTTGTCTGAGGACCATGTCACTAGTTACCTCAATTGTGCATAGTTTATTATCGTCCTTTTCTACATAATTTATTATATCTGTAATTTCGCAAGTATCTTCCTGGGTAAAAACTGAGAGAAAGTAAGTATTGAAAATTTCACACATATCCTTATCACTGCCAGTTATCTGACCTGAGTTACTGTTAAGTGGGTCTAACTTGTCCCTAATCTTACTTCTGTATACCTGAAAGAACCCTTTTGGGATAGTAGTTGAATCCCTGGTGACCTTAATCTCATAATCCCTTTTTGCTTTCCTTATTCCTTGTTTTATTTCTCTCTTTAATTGAATACAATGATTTCTTAACTACCCATCCCCTCATTTGATAGGCCAATATATGCCTCTCTTTTGACCAGTTACATGTTCTAATCTATTGTTCATCCATTTTGGATCATTTTTGTTCGATCTAATTTCCCTACTCAGAACAAACGTTGTCTGGGCAGCTAGAACTATGCTCTGAAAAAGTCATATTGGCCAATTACCTGCCCCATAGTCAGGTCATCCCAATTTTAGCCTACCCAGGTAATTTTTCAGTCCCATGAAATCGGCTAAGCAACAGTTTTGGACAGAGATTTGATTGCAGTTATCTGGGCAATTCCATGATAAATTGAAACTCAGCAGTTTGTGATGGCTTTCTCCAAGCTCATCAATAACCTCAAGATTATCAACAGTGATTCTTTGTTGGCAAGAACCAAGTCAAGCAGACTGTTTCCTCTGGTTAGTTCTGTCACAAACTGTTTTGAAAAGCAATCGTGAACCGTTTCAAGAAAGTCACTAGACTCAAGATTTCCTGTCACATTGTTCCAATCAATCTGTATAAAGTTAAAAATCTCCCATTAACAGAACATTTTCATATCTAGAAACCTTATGAATTTCATCCCATAACAGTTTACTGCACTCTCTATCAAGGTTTGGGGGCCTATAAATCATACCCAAAATTAATTTGTCACGACCTTCGAGAAACTAGCCAGATTCTGTGTCCGATGTTTCTAATTTTATATCACGTTTAACACAATAATCTAAATTATCTCTGTTATAGCAATAATTTCTGTATTACTTGCACATGAAAGTAATCTTAGCTCATCTATCTTATTTCTTAGACTCCTTCTATTTTTATTGTAAACCTCAAGGGAGCTCGTCACTCGTTGCCCTCTACTATCTCTCTGTTTTGTTGATCAATTGCTTTGCCTTTACTAGCAACTTTATTTTGAATACTGTCTTTTAAACATATCCCTGAGGTATCCTGGTAATATCTGCTGTTTTCACCCCTAATCCTGCAGCCTGATTGTTTGCCACAAACACCCATACCCCTGTATTGTAGATGAATGGTTCAAAGAACCGACACGTTGTTAAATTAGACACATGTGCACCTCTTGGGTATCTTTATTGGGGAAACGTTTCGCCACACAGTGGCTTCATCAGTCATTACAAAGGATAAACTTGAAGAACAGGAGGAGGAAGAGGTAATCAGTCCCTCAACCTTGAGTCTATATCTTCTGTCCATCAGTCTTGAATAGAATACGGCATATGAGCGGAGAAGCAGCTTATGAACCGTATGGCAGGAGAGGTGCAGTAGTCGTAGGTGGTGTCACATTTGTCCAATGTGGAAGTAGGTCGTGCCCAAGGGTTAGGCAAGCGAAGAATTCCCAAGTATTAAGATCCCAAGAAGTTGCAGTGTCTGACAGGAATGTAGACGAATGGTTCAAAGAACCGACACGTTGGTAAATTAGACACGTGCAACTCCTGGGTATCTTTATTGAGGAAACGTTTCGCCACACAGTGGCTTCATCTACATTCTCACTACTACTACTCTGCACCTCTCCTTCCGACAGTATTTAAGTCTTTGCACTGTCGCCTGTTCTTCAGATAGATCCTGAATATGGAACTGAACTTCTCCAGGCTGAGGGACTGACAACCTCAAATCTACGACTTTAAGGGTGATGGACTGATTACATCGTCTTCACATCTCTACTGTTCCTGCCTACTTTCTGTATTCGACTGAAGAAGCCTACTGTGTAGGCGAAACCTTTTGGAATAAAGTTACCTAACTGTTGCCTATGTGTCTTACCTACTAACCTGTCGGTATTATACACCATTTTGATGTTCATACCCAAGAGTTGCACATGTGTCTAATTTAACAACGTGTCGGTTCTTTGAACCATTCATCTACAATTCTGTCAGACACTGCAACTTCTTGGGACTTAATACTTGGGAATTCTTCGCTTGCCTAACCCTTGGGCACGACCTACTTCCACATTGGACAAATGTGACACCACCTACGACTACTGCACCTCTCCTGCCATACGGTTTATAAGCTGCTTCTCCGCTCATATGCCGTATTCTATTCAAGATTGATGGACTGACCACATCGACTCAAGGTTGAGGGACTGATTACCTCATTCTCCTCCTGTTCTTCAAGTTTATCCTTTGTATGGACAGATGAAGCCACTGTGTGGCGAAACGTTTCCTCAGTAAAGATACCCAAGAGTTAGAAACATAAACACATATGCAGTTTAATGTGATCCTTTATTGACAACGTTTCGCCCACACAGTGGGCTTTTGCAAGTCACAAACAGATCTACCTGGGGTGGAAGGTACGTGAGTATTTATAGTCAGGTTCAGAATGTTGAGGTCAGGTGGAGAATGCTGCATCTAATGATCTACCGGGTGGGGTTATAGAGTCTAAAATCTTGGGTAGCTTGGCAGGGGTATTGGACAAGTTGTGAGCAGACCTTCTGCAGTGTTCTATGTTATGTGGGATAGCGATGAAGAAGTTTCTTGGCAAGCGGTTCAGCTATGTTATAGAAGCCATTGTTCTGGTTAAAAATGTTGGTTATAGAGATAAGCGATGATTCCAGGATTCTTCGGTATTGAGTGTTGTCTTCTGTGGCGATATGTCTTGAGTTTCTGTAGTTAATTAAATGGTTGTGTGATTTGCGATGTTGTACACAGGCATTCCTTGTATCGTCAGTCCTGCTTGCGTATTGGTGCTCTGAAATACGTGTTTGGAGGTCTCTTGATGTTTCGCCCACGTATAATTTGTTGCAGTCATTACAAGGGATTATGTATACCCCTGCAGAGGATGGAAGCTTGTCTTGTCTACTACTGGTGATGTCCTTGATGGTCGTGGTTGTGGAGGTAGATACTTGGAATGATGTATTGGAAAAGATGTTGGAAATATGTTTGGCAATGGAGTTGGTGGGGAAGTTACGTCAAGGCTGGAAAGTTTCTTGTTCTCAATCGCATTCGCAACATCAACATCAGGAACAAGAAACTTTCCAGCCTTGACGTAACTTCCCTATTCACCAAAGTACCTACTGCACAAGCCATTGATCTCCTGCGCAGAAAAATTGATGATTCACTTGATCTTCCTATTCCAGCCAGCGATTTCATCGACCCCGTTGAACTATGTGTTGGCTTTACGTGTTTCTCTTTCGAAAATCACCTCTTTCAACAGACTTTTGGTCTACCCATGGGCTCGCCACTCAGTGCCGTCCTGGCGAACTTATACATGGAACATCTGGAAGCCGAGCGTTTCTCCACCATTATTCCTTCGACTGTCACCTGGCTCCGTTATGTTGACGACATTCTTCTCATAACTCCCAGGCACTTCAACGTTCAAGCTCTCCAAGATAAGCTCAACCAGGTCGAGCCCTCAATCCAGTTCACACTTGAAGAAGAAGTCGACAACACTCTTCCTTTCTTTGATGTTCTTCTCTGCAAAACTGACCATGAACTTCGTTTCAAAGTCTATCGAAAACCAACCTACAAAAACGATCTTCTCTACTTCTACTCTCACCACGACACCAAAACTAAACGTGGTGCAATTATAGGCTTTTTCCTGCGCGCACTCAGAATCTGCAGCAATGAGTTCCTTGAGGAAGACTGCATTATAATTGAACAAGTATTTTCTAAACTCCACTATCCTCGTCACTTCATCAAAGACTGCAGACAGCGGGCATTAAACATCTTCAACACACCCAGAGAAGACTGCCGAGAAGAGATACATAGTCCTCCCCACCAACTCCATTGCCAAACATGTTTCCAACATGTTTTTCAATACATCATTCCAAGTATCTACCTCCACAACCACGACCATCAAGGACATCACCAGTAGTAGACAGGACAAGCTTCCATCCTCTGCAGGGGTATACATAATCCCTTGTAATGACTGCAACAAGTTATACATGGGCGAAACATCAAGAGACCTCCAAGCATGTATTTCAGAACACCAATACGCAAGCAGAACTGACGATACAATGAATGCCTGTGTACACATCGCAGTTCACACAACCATTTAATTAATTACAGAAATTCAAGACTTATCGCCACAGAAGACAACACTCAATACCGAAGAATCCTGGAATCATCGCTTATCTCTATAACCAACAATTTCAACCAGAACAATGGCTTCTATAACATAGCTGAACCACTTGCCAAGAAACTTCTTCATCGCTATCCCACATAAGAACATAGAACACTGCAGAAGGTCTGTTTACAACTTGTCCAATACCCCTGCCAAGCTACCCAAGATTTTAGACTCTATAACCCCACCCGGTAGATCATCAGATGCAGCATTCTCCACCTGACCTCAACATTCTGAACCTGACTATAAATACTCACGTACCTTCCACCCCAGGTAGATCTGTTTGTTGATAAATTAGACACATGTCCAACTCTTGGGTATCTTTGAGGAAACGTTTCGCCACACAGTGGCTTCATCAGTCCATACGTAGGTGAAACTTGAAGAACAGGAGGAGAATGAGGTAATCAGTCCCTCAACCTTGAGCCGATGTGTTCAGTCCATCAAGATTGATGGACTGAACACATCGACTCAAGGTGGAGGGACTGATTACCTCATTCTCCTCCTGTTCTTCAAGTTTCACCTACGTATGGACTGATGAAGCCACTGTGTGGCGGAATGTTTCCTCAATAAAGATACCCAAGAGTTGCACATGTGTCTAATTTATCAACATGTCGGTTCTCTGAACCATTCTTCTACAAAGATCTGTTTGTGACTTGAAAAAGCCCACTGTGTGGGCGAAACGTTGTCAATAAAGGATCACATTAAACTGCATGTGTTTATGTTTCCATTGTGTTGGTATTTTATACCATTTATTTTCATACCCAAGAGTTGCACATGTGTCTAATTTAACAACGTGTCGGTTCTTTGAACCATTCATCTACAATCCTGTCAGACACTGCAACTTCTTGGGATCTTAATACTTGGGAATTCTTCGCTTGCCTAACCCTTGGGCACGACCTACTTCCACATTGCACATATGTGACACCACCTACGACTACTGCACCTCTCCTGCCATACGGTTTATAAGCTGTTTCTCCTCTCATATGCAATATTCTATTCAAGATTGATGGACTGACCACATCGACTCAAGGTTGAGGGACTGATTACCTCATTCTCCTCCTGTTCTTCAAGTTTATCCTTTGTATGGACTGATGAAGCCACTGTGTGACGAAACGTTTCCTCAATAAGGATACCCAAGAGGTGCACATGTGTTTAATTTAACTCCTATACCCCTATAATTTATTAGTTTAAAGTCCTAGACAAGTCATCAATTACCCCTTCAATTGAATTGGCTAATGCAACCACTCCAGCCCCAGAGAGATAATTCCCATCCCTTGCATACATACCATGTTTGCCATAGAATTTGTCCCAGTTATCAATGAATGGGATTGAAAGTTCCTTGCAGTAAGTGTTTAGCCAGCAATTTATACCAATTGCTTTAGACATCCATTCACTGCCCACTAACTTTCTAGGCAAGATGCTACATATGAGTGGGATCCCTCTCTTAGAACTGGCTACTTCTATGACTGACCTTTACTTATCCAGTAGCTCCTGTCTCCTGCCCTTTCAAATGTCATTACCACCAGCACTAAGACAAATAATGGGCTTGTTCCCATTACCTGACATAAGACAATGGCCAAGTACAAACAGGACCCAGAGACACAGAGCGTAAAGCAATGGGAGGAGGAGATTGAGAAGTCAATGTTTATACATGGGCTTCAGGAGAGTCAGGGTAGGACAAACAATGAAAGATGGCAGGAAGAAACACAGGAAATTGAAAATATCATCAGAGAAATAAGGGAGGAGGACACGACTGAGATAGTAAATTTTTAGAAAACTGGGAGGTACTTGAAGGAGAGAAATGGTCTGGTCAAACTGATTTTCAACACAGAAATGGTGCAGAATAGGATCCTGCAAGAGAAACCATGGCTGAAGGAATCATCACCATACAAGAGGGTGTTCGTAAACCGAGACAGAACAAGAACAAAACGACAGCAACTAATGGAGAGGACACAGAAACGAAAGGAGCTAGGAAGAGAGACAAGGACAGAGTCAATAGAGGACAACCAGAGCAGGGCAGAGCAACAAGTGCAAGCACACACAGAACCTCCCCCTGAACCCGACAACCAAACAAGCTATCCCAACAAAAAGCACAATCCACACTTGCAGCCCCCATCCCACACTATGCTGTAGAATCCCACAGCACACTGCCAGGTCCCCGACCCTCACAGACCCCCTCAGAACACATAGTTGGAGAGGAAACTGAAGGTATGGTATACCAACAGAGATGGAATGATGCATAAGCGGGAGGAGTGCCATGAAAAAGCCAAAGAGGCATCACCAGACATCATAGCTATCACAGAAACCAAGCTCACAGGAATGATAACAAATGCCACCTTTCCAATGGGATATGAGATCCTGAGGAAAGACACAGAGAACAGAGGGGGGTGGAGTGGCACTGCTCATTAAAAACCAATGGGATTTTGATGAGCTAGACAGAGACGACAGAGGAGATGCAAGAGACTGCATTATAGGAACACTTCAGTCTGGAGGTCCCAAGGTGGTAATTGCAGTGATGTATAACCCACCACAGAACAAAAGGAGGCCATGGCATAAGTATGATCAGAGTAATAGAGCGATGGTTGACACACTGGCTGAAGTGGCCAGAAGGGCTCATGTGAGCAGAGTAAAGCTGCTGATTATGGGTGACTTCAATCACAAGGAACTCAACTGGAAGAACCTGGAGCCACATGGTAGCCCAGAAACGTGGAGGGCTATGATGATGGAGGTGGTACTGAAAAACCTCATGTACCAACACGTAAGGGGACACTACCAGAGAGAGGGAAGAACACGATCCAACAAGATGAGACCTAGTATTCACCTTGAGTTGTGCAGATATTGAAGATATCACATATGAAAGACCACTCAAGGCCAGAGACCACATGGTTCAGAGCTTCGAATACCCCTCGAGGATGGTTCCTCGATGCTGTGAAGGGCTTTAGATCTAGGGAATTGGATTTGTGCTCCAGTACCCTGAATTAAGCCTGAATACCTTCCACATACCCCCACAGGCGCTGTATAATCATATGGGTTTAGTGCTTCCTCCTTGATTATAATAATAATAATAATGAGCTTCGAATACATAGTAGAGTTATAAATTGAGAGGGAAGCAGGACGGGCAGGATGAATGAAGCCAAATTACAAGAGAGGGGACTACACAGGCATGAACAATTTCCTGCCCAGGGTTCAGTGGGACTAGCAGGGAAGTCAGTAAATCAATAATTATAATAATAATAATAATAATAATAATAATAATAATAATAATAATAATAATAATAATAATAATAATAATAATAATTATCTCAGAGCTAGGCAGAAGTATTCACAAGGTAGTTCAACAATGTTGTAGCCTCTACAGCAAAACAAACTAATGAAAAATAATTCCTTAAACAAGCACTCGTCTCCAACAATTACCTTCCATCAACAACTACTCTCCGACAATCACTTCTTACCAATCACCTTCCTCCATTAACCACATTCATCCAATAATCATTCTCCAACCACCTTCCAGTAATCACCCGCCAGCAATCACCCCTCCCGACAACCACTTAGCAACAGCCACCGGAGTAGCTCCCCCCTACCCCTTTTGCCAATTATCTTTCAACTCTACCCTCCAACATTATTATTATTATAATCAAGGGGGAAGCGATAAACCCGGAGGATTATACAGCGCCTGGGGGGGGATGTGGAAGACATTCAGGCTTAATTCGGGGAACTGGAGCACAGATCCAATTCCCTAAATCAAGAGCCCCTCACCAACATCAAGGAACCTTCCTTGAGGGGTACCCTCCAACAACCAGTCTCCCCAACATTCAAGGTCCTCCAGCGGTCACCTTCCAACTACTGTCCTTATCCACGTCACTCTCCAACCACCCCCACCCTCCTCAAAAACCACCCTCAAACATGCACTTGATGTAACCGCTTCCTGGTCAAGGTAGATGGATTTATGGATGATAATGTTGATACTGGCAGTGAAACAATGAGACAGATTCTCAAGGTTCATTGCAGGCGTATCATCTGTGAAAATACCTCCAATAACAAGTATTTACTATGATGGGAGGGGGGGTTAGAGGGTGGTTGATGGAAGGTGGTTGTTGTAGCGAGGGTGGAGGGTGGTTGGACAGTGGTTGTTATAGGATGGTTGATGGAGGGTGAGTGGAGGGTGATTGAGGGAGGGTGGTTGTTGTAGGGTGGTTGCGGGAAGGTGGTTCTCGTAGATTAGTTGGAGGGTGGTTCGAGGCTGGTTGTTGGAAGGTGGTTAATGGAGGGGGGTTAATGGAGGGTGGTTGATGGAGGGTCGTTGTTGAAGGCTGGTTGTAGATGGGTGGTAGATGGAGGGTGATTGGAGGGGGTTCATGGAGTTGGGGATGTTGCAGGGCGGTTGTTGGAGGGGGCTCTAGGGTGGATGGAGGGTGGTCGTTGGATGATAGTTCTTGGAGGATGGCGTTTAGAAAGTGGTTGTTAGAGTCTGATTGAAGGATGACTCTAGGAGGCGGTTGTTCTAAGATGGTTATTGGAGATTTGATTTTGGAGGGTTGTTCTTGGAGAGGAGATTCTTGGAGGGAGTTTTTCTAGGGGTGATTGGAGGGTGGTTATTGGGGAAGGGCTTTCATAGAGGGGAGGTTCTAGGAGGGGGTTACTCTAGGGTGATTGTTGGAGGTGAGTTGTTGAAGGAGGCCTGTTGGAGCTCTACCGTAGTTGTTGGTGGGTTCTTGAAGAGGGTTGTTCTAGGGTAGTTGTTGAAGGATGGTTGTGCAAAGGTGGTTCCTGGAGGGGGTTTCTTTGAGTGGGTTGTTCTAGGGTGGTTGTTGGAGGGTGAAAGTTGGGTGACTGTTGAGAAGCGTGGTAGTATATTACATTTTATTCAGCAAATGTCGCACCCATATAAGCCTCCAGACAGGAGTACCAAAGTTTAAGGGTTTAACGATCAGGGGCCCCATAGTCAGACCAGTACCTGGGTTCAAGCAGCCAATCTCAAGGAAGCCAACCAAAGTTGTGAAGCGAAATGTTATGGTCTTGAGTCATCCTTGGTAAACTTTCCTTCACGTCTGGTCGCTGAAGTTATCACTGTCTTGTGCTTGCATTGGTATATATATAAACACTGCTCTCTGGCCGAAGGAGACTCGAACCTACGAACCTTGGAACAAGGTACGCAGTGCTTTACCATTTTCATGCAGGGGATGAGATGAAAAGCTGTAAGCCTTCTCCCTGAAAGCTGGCTGCCTTGGATCAACGTCTAGCGTGAGATGGACGCCAAGGTATTGGTCCAGTGTGATGAGAATGGTAAAGCACTGCATACCTTGTTCCAAGATTCGTAGGTTCGAGTCTCCTTCGGCCAGAGATCAGTGTTTGTGTATATTTCGTCTGCTCTTGCGAATTCCTTGCATATATATATATACATATATATATATATATATATATATATACATATATATATATATATATATATATATATATATATATGTATATATATACATATATATATATATATATATATATATATATATATATATATATATATATATATATATATATATATATATATATATATATATATATATATATATATATATATATATATATATATATATATATATATATATATATATATATATATATATATATATATATATATATATATATATATGTATATATATATATATATATAT
The DNA here is from genome assembly GCF_038502225.1 of Cherax quadricarinatus. NCBI lineage: Eukaryota > Metazoa > Arthropoda > Malacostraca > Decapoda > Parastacidae > Cherax > Cherax quadricarinatus. The sequence continues at coordinate 14,224,399 of NC_091313.1, forward strand.
ATATATATATATATATATATATTAATTAAATGCCAGCTTATTTATGAAGGAAACACAAACAATTAGTCTTTGCCGCCTTTTTTCTCGTTCCTAAGTGGATATTTGCTGCAATGAGGTGTGTGGAACTAGACTACACCTGTCTTCGTAGTACTTATTGTTGGAGGTTGTTGCTGGGTGATTGTGGGAGAGTGCAGGAGGGTGATGATTGGAAGGATGGTTGTTGGAGGGTGACTGCTGGAGGAGAGTGATTGATGGAAATATGTAATTGTTGGTGGAGGGCACTTACTGATAAGTATTGGGAGACGAAGTTGAGTGATTGTTGGAGGATGACTGTTGAAATATGATTTTAGACAATGTTAGGCAGTGATTGTTGGAGGGTTATTGTTGGATGATAGTTATTATTGGAGTATGGTCATTGTTTGAGACAAATACTTGCTTTTGGACTACTACTTTATTAGTTTTTCTCATTGAAGGTGATGTAACATTTCCGAACCAGCTTGAGCGTAACTGTGATACAATAACATCTAGATGTATTTCTGTCACTGTGCAATCCTGGAAAGGTGTCCCTGTATAGCATAACCTCAGTCCACGCTGCCATGATGCACGCGACTAGAATGTGATTTAAGTTTGTGATGCAGTAAAATATTAGCGATAAACATATGAAGCACTTAAAGCATTAACAAGTCGTCATATGGAAATTAATATCCCATTTTTTAAAGAAAAAATAGGAAATTAGGATGAACACAGGCAAAACAGAAGGTTGCATTTCATCAAATTGGTCTCAGAGAGATCATGTCGATCAAATACAAATACCCATTAAGCTTAAGGTTGCTCAAAATTCACAATATCAAGTTATCAGCGTTGAAAGGTAAAGGCTAATTAGATTCGACAACTCTAGTCAAAGAACACATGCACGTGCCAATTGCTCCAAGAATCTGATCCTCGTGACCGTGAACATGCGCTGAAATTTTGAAGCCGACTAGATGAGACCTCGAGTTATCAAGAAAACAAGAACGAAATGTTGGAAGGAGAAATGCTCAGGCAACCTTTTTAAGGTCCTAGCCAGGGGTCAATAATAATAATAATAATAATAATAATAATAATAATAATAATAATAATAATAATAATAATATTATTATTATTATTATTATTATTGTTATTATTATTATTACATTGATTAAGTACTAAGAACGTAGCTTCATACATTGTGTTGGGAATATGAGTGAATGGTAATTAAATT